>NW_026623271.1:57396-86899 GCF_030028575.1 Malurus melanocephalus | reverse complement strand
CAGGGCTGCTCCTGCTCTTTGCCTGACCATGGTGGGGCTGGGGGTGGGCTCTTTGTGACTGAGGCCGAAAAGTGATGATGATTTTGTGTTTTATGACTTTCAGTGACCCCAAAGGTACTGAGTCCATGCACTTATAGCATATGGAATACTTAAGATTTCCCAAATCAGAGGAAAGATATCACAGATGTTAATTCTAAGATGGCAAAAGGCAAATCTGAGGAGCTGCAGCTTCTGTCCTTTCTCAGTTCCAGAATACTGGTACTGAGCTAATGGGTGAAAAAAAAACTGCAGTGAAATACTGTGGAATTCCTTTCAGGAATCTTATGGTAGATACCATAGCAGAGCAGATGCTGTTGCTAGATTTGGGGCAGATTTGCTGCTGAAGGTTTCTGAAGTCAAATCTTCTGAAGCTGGTCTGCATCTTACCATAGGATTCGATTGTGTAGTTTGAATTTTGTAATGTTTTCATAACTGTAGATGTGAATCATTCTGTTTGGTAAAATAAGCTGTGACCTCAAGTTGTTTTCTTGCTTCTTTTTGTTTATTAAAAAGTTAATAAAAGAAGAACATAAGATGATTATATTTTTCTTTCCCGTCTTTGGTGCTTGAATACGCCATATAAATCCACCATTGTATTCTATTTAACTTTGTTCTTCAGTAACGAAAAAAACCCCAGAGCAATAAGATTTAGCAATTGTCCTTTTTGTTTCTATATCTGCACACTGGTTGAAACATTCAAGGATGTTGCTAAAAATAAGCATCCTCTTCCTGCGAGGCATTGAACTCGGACTGTAAAGTGCATCTTTCAGGGAGGTRCACGAAGTAACAGGAAATCAGCTCGCTCTTATTTCAGTTTACTGGTGCTTGGCRATGATGTCACCCTTCTAGAACAAGGGTTAGGCCCCCATAATCCTGTGTTTCAGAGAAATGACCTCTGGTTAGCTATGAGCCTGAGCCAATATGCAATGCAAATGGGAAGGCAGGGTCATTTGAGCTTTCTTCAGGGGCATATGTTGAAATCTCAGGGGAAAAAAAAAAAAAAGTATATCCATGAATGCTTTTTCCTTAAGTGATAAAGCTAATGGTAAACCCCAGGTATTTAATGTATTCCAACACCTTTAATTTTTTTTTTCAGAGCCTTAGTCTCTTCATTTCCTGAGTTAATGAAATTACCTGATACTGTGAGTGACAAATTAGCACTTTATTTTGGGCTTTCATAATTCTTATTTGTTAAAAAGGTGCAAAACCAAGCAAACAACAACAAAAAGAAGAAAAAGAAGAAAAATTACTCTGTTGTYCCTATAAAGGAAGTGCAGAGTCTCTTTAACTATGTACTCTCTTATTTTCTAGAAAATGATGATAATTTTTATTTTAACAAGTGAAAAACTTTCATCTGAAGTGCCTTGACTCAAGTTAAAGGTAGTAGTTTCAAATGAGCCTATTTAAGGAGGTTTCTTTAACAGCAATAATATTTTTGTGTTAGCAGAAAGATTATAAATTATAACCTGTATTCCAAATTTCAGTCAGTTTTCTTACTTTTGCTGCTTTGTTGGTTTTGGTTTTTTTCTCCCCCCTCCCCTGAGCAGACAGGTCAGATCTGCTTAAACGTGTAATGGTTACACACTAAACTCCAAACAGATATCTAATCTCAGAAATTATTAAATTTCAGCCCTGAGGAATTCCATCTCTTTTCTTACTTCCTTTTTTTTCCAAGGGATGGACATCTTTGTTGCATTTTGAAGGTTTTGATGTTCATGTGTACTTGGCTCTAGGAAGGATAGYCCTCATTGCATTGATAATTTTCAGCTACCTTTTGCATTGTGTTTTGAAACACTTTTATGTTTTACCTTAATGCAAACATTTAAGCAAGATTCATATTAATCTTATTAATCCATTAGATCTTCATAAGTAAATATACATTATGATACTTATGTAACAGAAATTATGGATAGTGCAGTGTTGCAGAGTTTGTTCATGCTACAGGTTTCATTCATATAAATATATTAATGTTCATTYAAAGGACTTTATTAAAAGAAACAAATAGTTATTCCCTTCCTATGAGTGAAAAACTGAAGGAGAAGAGAGTGAAAAKGGTCACTGGGGCAATGCATCAGCCTACTGTAAAAATCAGAAAGATTGTCCTGCTTTCAGAGTTCAGTGTCAATGTATCCCATATAAACCACATAGGTGGTATATGTATCCACCACATAACAGGAACCCAACACCCACAGGCAAAAAGAGTATCTTCAGAAATTAAGGGTTATCACTGTCCTACTCCAAAGACAAAAATCCTGTAGATTATGGCAAGTTTGCTGAGCAAACAGCCAAACCCTGTATGTGTATGACTCTCTCTTCAGGAGGCCTTACATCTGTGTTCCATGTTTTGGAGAACTGTGCTGTTCATGTGAGGTGTCTGTGCCCTGTCACATTGAACATGGTCAGGTGTCAGTGTATGTAATTGTATTTCCTTTCTGCTTGGAAAGAAGTAGAYGGTGAAGCTCTGCCTTGGTTCTACACCAAGACCCTCAAGAGTTTCTGCATGGGTGATGGCAACTCTATTCATCTTCTTTAATAAGGTACACCAGCTCTGAGTGTCAAARGCAAATGAAGATTTGCTTTTTTGCTCTTTTAGAAATTGCAAGAATGAAAGAGAAGTTCTCAGAGTTTCCACATCCAGGTATTGGAGCGCAGTAATGGGAATCCAGTGAAAGMTCCTTTCTGCTGATGGAGCTGCATTGCATTTGCTGTTGACTCAGGGTGTGGTCAGGGTGGCTGAGACTGATTTAATATTGGGGATTTTGGATCCAATAACCATAAAGTGAAGATTACTCTGGGTCTATTGGAAACTCTCTTCAGTCTTTGCAGTCTAATACACGCAACTACTTTCAAAGGTGAGGTAAATCATGTGCACTCTGCTGCCAGGCATCATTACCACTTGGAGATAGGTTTGCTTATAATTCTGTCCTCAAAATATTATATTGCTGCTTTCAGATGAGTMCARGAGGGAATACTGCATGGCTRAATCATGTAATTAAAGAGTCAACAYAGCTGAAGTCTAGCAGGAAGTGTTCCCAATGATGTATTCCTTTTGCTTGAACACTGCAAGCTGGTTGTGCTCTGACTGTGTCTTTCCTAAAGCAGTACTATCTTGAAATTGGTATGGAAACACTTATCTGTTGGGAGAGACAGAATTTCTTTTTTTTTTTTTTTCATCTCAAGGGTAATTTGAAAACCCCCAAAACTTAAAAAAAAATACTGTGAGACTTTCAGCTAAGGGGGCATTCTAGTTAAACAACCTCTATATTGCATTTCTAGTTATGAGACCATTGAGATCAACAAGGTGTTATATTTTTTTAAAGATGACTTTATTACATCACAACAGAGGTTTGAGAACTTTTCATCTTTTATTTCATGAGAAAATGGAGATGATCTAGCAGAGAGAAAGACAACATGTGGACAGCTGACAGCTCTTGATCTGGCTGAGCCAGYACACAGACAATTCCATTAACAGCTCAGGGAAAGTGCTACATACTATAAAGAAAAAGCTGAATAATGCACWTATCTGGTGTGTACTATCCAGGTTTGCTGCATATGGACCTGACAGTGTCTTTGGGCTCCAGTGTTTAACTGTAAGGGAGGTGAGGAGAAAATGATTAAGTGACATTCCAAGATGTCTCTGACTTGTATCTGGAGTTGCAAATATAACAAATAATGTTCAAATCATAGACTTATTTATAATGAACAAGTTCAATGGCTTTCAATCTAAAAATCTAGGCATACAGGGACATCTKTGTTTTCCCATAAATGACTTTAAGRCCTGATGTTAAGCCTACTGATGTTATTCAGAACACTTGAATTGACTTTTGTATGCTTTGGATGTAACACTTTATAAACAGAGTAATTCAGAGATGAATCCCTTTTCTCTTAGGAAAATAAATACAGAAGTCTCTTATGAAATTTTCCCATATGTGACCAGGGATTTCAATAATGCTCATTATTTGATTTCCTTCAGGAAGTAGAGAGAAAAAGTCACTGAACAGACAAAGCCATTACAGGAATTGTTCCCCTGATGTTTAAGCTCAATCATCAACAGATTTGGAAATGTGGTAAAAGTGACCTTTAAAAAGTATGAACTACAATCATTATAGTAATTTTTAAGGCGTATCTCAATGTTATAGCAAAGATGGAAATTATGTCAGTAGCAAAGGCACACATTTTCCATTTACAGCTTAACMTTTTAGGATGGCAAATTATCTATTACCAGTAGAAACAGATTTTTATGTCCATGCTGACTGATATATTCTTGCTGGTTTATTTCATTCTGTCCATACAAAGCAAGTGACATCAGGGGTTTTCCAGCATAGTTTATAAGTTAATACTCTTAGCAAATATGTAACATGGCTGATAATCAAAAATAAGAGACATAAAACACTTTCTAAAATTAGTATGTTTTTCTTTTTGCAACTGCCCCTTGTTTTTTCAGACCTAGATTTGCAGCTGTCTGTGGGTGAGAGAGGAAAGAAAATAAGCAAAGATCAAATGCCCTTTGGAGTATTTTAGACCAGTCATTCCCTAAAATTGACATACTTTAACAATTTTGATATTTCAGGCTTTTGTGGATGCTTTTTTTCTACTCTCTCCAATCAATATTCTATTTCACAGCAGAAACAAACAGATTGCTGAAGCAAAACAGCACAATTGCGCTAGTGAAGAGATATATCTTCTTTTTCTTTCTTCTTTTCTGACCTGCTTTAATTCTTCACTGCACCCTTCCTGTCTGATTTGACTGCTCCACACACCTGTACAACAAAATCTATTCAAAAATTCTTCAAACCAACCAAGGACTCACTTTGCTGCTTGTTAATAAATGGCATTGAGAATGAGTGGGAGAGTTGCAAGCTCCCAAGGCTGTCCTGTAGGTCTGACCATCTAATTTCTGTAGATCTAAACTACTGATTCCTGGGACAACACAGGCTCTTGGGATAAGCCAAGSCTTCTCTGTAATGTGGGTGATGTTACAAAAGAAATATTTTCTGCCCTCATCCYGTGTCTTGTAGAATAAGAGGTAGAATTCAACCCTTTCTGGCCTTCTGGTMATTTTATGATGCAGTGTCCAAGAAACAGAGCTGCTGTGCCCTGACATATCAGGCTGCCTTTGGCCATCGTTGGACATGTCAGAGCTTTGGAAAGCTGAAGGAGATTGTTGCCTGGAGCCTGGTATGGTGCCCTGAAAGCACCCCAGGACCACGAGTCTGTGCTTCGCCTTGCTTTTGGGCTCTTCCAGGCTGGATTTATCATAATGGAGAGTCTTTYCTCCTTCCACTCTGTCAGCAGTTCTCACAGATGATTAACCACAGACAATACCATTATTGTTATGACTTACTCTGAATTACAGAAGCCTGRTGTGGCTCTAGCTGAAGAACAGCATGGACAGCAGTAGCACATTTGCTTGGCATTGTAATGTCTGCTACAGGGTGCAAGTAGAAAGTTTGAAATGGAAAGTTTGGAGTTTCCCACGTGTGAAAGCTGAAATGAAAAACTCATTCCRTGATGCTAGCATGCAGACAGTGAAGGCTAGTCAGTTGTTATATTTTTCTTTGGTTTAAATCAATTTGATCTCAGAAATAATATTTAAATGTGTTCATCATGCGGACAACTTGCTTCCTGAAGAGGTAAACACAACAGTCCAGAATTACTAGTGTATATTGTAGCAAAGGATTAAAAATCACAAATTTTAAGCTTTAAGCTCATTATTGTGGCTCTTTTAAACACATGGTGAGCTAAGTTGTTCAGCCATTAATTTGGCCTTCTTACATTAAATAATTGTGTGTTTATTTGATACAGTAAGACGAGAATTTTCTGAAAATCCATTATTATGTTGGGTCCTACAGTGCGATGTTGACTATGTGTTGTCATTCAAAATAACACACAGTGGAAGAAAGGCAGTGGAGAGGGTATGGTCACAAATAAATGCTCAAAAATAACAGTCCATAGTGAGTTTTATGGTTTTCGGTTTTTGCCTGCCTTTTTGCAATTTCTCGGCATTTTCTTGGTTTTTCAGCATCTCTCAGAGTCAGCTCTGCAGCAGTTCAAATGTAGCACGCTGAAGTGTGATTTACAAGATCATTTCTAATACTGCCTGACTGCCCTGCTTCAGRAGGAGCAACATTAAACCTCCTCTTGGCCTGTGAAATCATGCAGTAAAATATTGACTGCACAGAGMTAAAATTTACTTCTGTATCTCTGTCTTCCTTTCATGTGAAAAAAGGAGCCCGCTCCAAAGGCACAGAGGAATTAACATGTTAAAGCATAGAGAGATTATAATTTAGTGAATTAATCAGAAACAGAAGTACTGAGTATTTTTGCAAAATAATAATGACTCAAGGAGCTTCCTGAGACAAAATAAGAACTGGTTTGTCACACATGAAAATGCAGTCACTGGAGCAGCGTAGCTGACATGAATTACACTGCCAGCTGAGCTGTGGGATTAACCAGGTGTGTGCTCACGGTCAAGGRTAAATGCAAAGTCAACTTTCAACGTGTTGAAATATGCTTTACTTTACATTGGCCACAGAGCAGCACAGAGCCATTGTGCCTGGTTCTGCAGAAAAGTGGTGACACCCTAAAATCCCATGGTTACAGTGTTTGTTTTGGTAGCACATGTTACGAGTTCCTTAATATCCTACCTGAAATTTCTCACTTTTGTCTGAAAATTTATGTATAAAAATTTTGAACTGGAGATGTGAACATCCACCCAGGGGCCTCTTTGTATTAGGAAAGTGTATTTGAAAATGTCTTCAATGTTTTTCTTCTTTTTTCTTCTTTCTAAATGTTAATGTACAAAGTGTTTCAGTTAGCTTTAAATTTATTTGGGGACCCCTCTCCCTCCTAGGGTTTTTATGATTCAGAGTGCAATTTTACACAAGAGCATTCTWGAAACATTTTGAAAGCTTCCTTGTGAATTATTCTGTCCTTCTGCTATTTTATGAAGTATCATATTTTGCAACTGAAATATTTTTAGCATGATTTTTATCACATCTGCTTTTCCAAAATCATAGGGAGCCTCTCTTGACACAGATGGAAAAGTGATAAACACCTGAAGGGGAGACTGGAAATAAAATGGACGAGTGATATTCTGTGTTGGATCCTCTTCTATTAAATTAATCTCTTTTGATCTCAGATTCAGTCTGTGCAGAAAACTTGGAGCCTTTTTTAATGTTTTCTTTTTTTTTTGGGGGGGGAGGGGGGAGGGAGTGTGGACTGAAGAGGGGAGGGAACATCCTCTGGGACTTATCAGGCATTCATCTTCAGCAGCTGAAGGCAGAAATAAAAATCTCTTCTGCCTTGATTATTTAATCATTTAGCATTATTATAAATTTCTTCCAACCTCCTCTAAAATATTAAATACTCTTGTTGTGGTCCTGGCAGCATGATTCTGACTATCTTTGGTTTTTCCCCTACTTACAGCTGCTTTCAAATGTGTTTAATGACAGTAATTTTCTCTAACTGACTCACTAAATTTGTCCAGGAGAAAAAAAMCACCAATCTAGTTTTTTTCCCCCCACCCTGTTTCCCCAAAACACAAATCCAGGGCTGAATCTGATTCCTCTCTCCCCAGCTAACCATGAGCTCTTCCGTGTACACCAGGTTGTTATCATGGGTTTTTCCCTTCCTGAAAAGAAGGATTTCCTTCCTTAACACCTGGAATCAGCAGCAGTGCCTGGGATTTAGGAGGGGGGCTTTGCATGGCCTGCCAGAGTCCTGCAGCATCCCTTGGGCTGGGTASCAGGTGCTGCTCACCCAGTGGACAATGCTGGAAAGATCAGGGGAATTTGCTCTTCAATCTTCCCAAAAGATGCATTAGGATTAAAATTCCAGCCCTGTAATTTCTTTCCCGTGGTGTTTTTCCTCCCACTGAAGTAAATGAAAACAGGATCTGTCCAGACAACAATAATTATTTCCCAATGATGGAAATGGGCACAGTGGGACAGTASTCTTGCAGCAAAGATTGTAATGCATGATGAAGGCAGTGGTTTTGGTTTCTGAGGGATTGCTTTGGTGCTTTGACCCCCCAAAAGACTGGGGCTATCTGTCATGCTCTGTCACTGAGACAGCTGGTGCACAGCAGGCAAYGACTGTGTTGCTGTAGGCTTTTGTGTTGCTTTAAGATTTTTATAATTAAATATGAAGCAGCAGTTAAGCATAATACAAGCTCGACAGGATGTTTTCTCAGTAAATCACCGTGGTTCCATTGGCTTAATTTACAATAGTCAGCCTGCTGTTGTTCTGGGATCCTGGCTAGTTGTGCTGATCAACATTGTTTCGCTGCTTTTTCTACMCCAGTGTGTGTGTAATCTCTTGATTCTTGCTTTGTGCTGAGGCTACAGAGYTTAGTCAAGGTTATGGTGCATCTTGTCTGTTTCCAAAGCAGTGTTCTTCGTGGTGTTTCACAGTGTTTTGATAACCCAGATAATAACAGGGAAGTTCCAGGGTAAAGGATGAGTTGGAGAGGAGTGATGCAGGGATTGAAGTCTGGTGTTTGTCAGGCTTCCATGAGTGGGGCTGAAGGTTCAGGGATCTCCTGCTGCAACCTCAGTCCTTTGGAAGGGGCTGCAGCCTGATCTGCTCCATACTGACGTCAAGATGTAACAATGTTTGCCTTATCTGATCCTCCCAGTTTGAGCAGGTTTGGCTGAAATTTGCCCTTAAAGTACCTTCTGCTTGTTCTCTTTGGCTTCAGAAATGTGTTCATTTTAGTGAAAGTGCATAAATGTATATCCAAAACCTGCGTATAAGAAAAAAACCTAATATTTTTTACAGTGGGTGGCTCAATGACTCCTGTTAATATAATAATAGAAATTAGTGTCACAAATAAAATCGTGTCATTGGGACTGAGCTTTGCATCAGTCTGGTGCTTGATTGTAGTATTTTCCAAAGAAAGATATTATACAACCCTTCCAGGTTCTTCTAGCATATATACATATGCAATATTTTAGCTAAATGTAGGATAAAATGTGTCCTAAGAATTTTCAGATTTAGTTTACTTGACTGGTTTTTTATATAGTTTTTGGCAGAGAGGATTGCAAGGAAAARCATTTGGTGTGTTCTACATTTTTTGGTTAGCTATGCTGGTTATATAATTTTTTATCTGAAAGTGTAAGACTGCTGTCTATCTTTATCCCAAGCCCATGTTTGATCACCCATGCCATGGTGCTGTTCTTAGTGTGGCAAAATACACAGAAGTTTAAGCAATACAGAAAATTCCTCYCTCCAGGGCTCCCACTCTCTCCTTAACAACTCGTACCCCATAGTGCATTAGTCAGTCCCTGCCAGAAGCAGACAGARTTATAGTCACTGAGTTATGCTCAAGAATTTGTGTCACTGGGACAATCTCACATCTCCTCTTGTTGCCTAAAATCCAAAACCCAAAACATGCAGCAGTGTTAAAATAGTGAGATAAAAACCAAGTCTTTAATTGAAGCTTCCAGGTGCCCCCATGGTTATGGGCACAGCCAGCATCATATTTCTATAACTTATAGAAGTTCAAGAAATTAGCATATYTAATGAATATTATTCAATTAGAAGTTGGTTAGGTAATTTCCTCCCAGATTCTGCCCCATTTGGAGTTGTCCTTTCTTGTTATGTCTCAAGTTCCAGTGGAAAACAAAATGTCTTTGTCAGGCTTCTTCTTAAGAGTAAGACTAAACAGAATTCCAAGTATGTATTAGAAGGGTTAGCTTATTATTCTAAAATCTAAGAGAAAGGACAGGAAAAATACCAGGAGCTATTACACCATGTGTTAACAAATCTACAAAGCATGAAAAATGTGTAAAAGCTGAAATCTTTAGGCATCACTTAAACATGGTGACAGTAGGAATCAATGAAAAGGCAATGTTTGCTCTGTTCCCCTGACTGGGGTCTCTCATTGCACTGTCCCCCACAGTTTTAGCTTTGTTCACAGGACAGACCCGTGATGGAGTCGCTGTTGGAATTGGGGGACACGGCAAAGATGCTGGAGAATCTCATGGGTGGCTGTGTCCATTGCTGAGGTCAACCTCCAAGCTTCCAATGGATGAATTCTTTGGTCAGGACCAGCACCAGAGCATTTGTYTCCTCCTCTGCCTGGAAATGGCTCTGGAGGCAGAGCATCCTCTGCCACCAGAGCTGTGCTCCCACCATCTGCTGGAATGTGAGAGATGAACCTGGTGCAGGGTTTTTCTGTCACTCTGCTGTTCTGTCTAACATGAAATGTGTTGATGTCTAAATTCTGAGAATGCAGAATGCTCTGTCTGTGCTGGAGTACCTTATAAGACTAAACCAGTGGGAATATCCATGAGTGTGTCCAGTTGGGAAAGGGTGCAGACAGATAAATTCTGGACTTTTGAACTTGATTTTAATGGATCAARGAGTCCTCTGTCTTATTTTTTCTTTATCTGCAGCCTTTTAATGAAAATAAACAGGGATATTGAAACTCTTAAATGTTTTTAAGATTTTTGGTTTTTTTATTTTTTGTTTTTTTTTCTTTTAATGAGGACTTTCAGCCACTGCACAGAGTGAGGTCCATCCATCCTCTGTAACAAGACAACAAAAGTTAAGTGTCTGCTACCTTGAACCTCCACCCCAGATTTTACTGGGSGCAGGACACTTACCACTCTGTTTTTACAATTTCTTCTTTCATAGCTTCTCATTTTCTTTCTAATTAACCTGAGGTACTTTCATGCTTTTGCTTCCTATTGAAATGAGTGGAAGAATGTGCCTTTGAATCCCAGCCTGGTTTCAATTTGGAAAGAAATGCAACAGGACTATAAAAAGCAGAGGGCTGCAGTGTATGCAATCCACATGAGGCATTTTGCAAGAAGTGAGGCACCATTACTAAAGCCTGCTTATGTCATTTTGATTTTTCTGAATACATTATGAAATGGATAACATTGTCATGACACAGTGTCTGTGGCCTTGATATTACTTTACTGAGCAATTCCTCTATGGCTGCTAGTCAGGCTCCTAGATTATGCAGTTTCCCACATTATTCTCAGTGTGATGCAGATTGTTTGTTCACTGAAAATGCTGTGCTACCACCATAGAAATGTAAATGAAGCATCCTGCCTTAGCTCCTGATTTAGCAAGGTGTCTGGTGGATGTAGCTGTGATTGTTTTTTGACATGTTGAGCCTTTCAATTTTTATAAGATTTTGGTCAACTACTTTGTGCAGACTTTTTTTTTTTTTTTTTTTTTTTTTTTTTTTTTTTTTTTTTTTTTTTTTTTTTTTTTTCCTTGTATGACTTGGTGCCTTTAAACAATAATCATGTAAGTTTAGAGCATACATTTATTTTTCAGTCTGGAAAGAGAACCAGACAGCCATGGCTATGTTAAATCAGACACACGTTAAAAACAAACTTACAGTAGCCTTTAGGAAAAAGAGATGTTGAAGAAATGATGGAATCCTTATAAAAAGAAGGGTAGATTTTAGATTAAAGCAGCCTTTCTGCAAGCTGTAGATGTGTTTTTTCCCTCAGAAGATGTTCCATAGTTGTAAAGGTGTATAATTTCAGAGGATGTCACGGTTGTCATGGTGATTGCATTAATATTGCATGGGCATRAAGTGTGCAATAACATCGTGTCAGTTCCTCCTGCCCTCAGGCTGCCACAAGTTACTCTTTTTTTTCCTTTCAAAATTGCATTAATTTCCCCCTATGAACATTCCCTTTACAACTATCAGCTCTTTAATTGTTCACTTTTAATTCTCACAGATAAATTGCCACTCTGTGCACAGTCTGTGACAGCCAGAGCAGCCCTGGGGAGAAGGACTGGGGGGATTTGGTTGATTAGAAGATCAACACGACCCCAGCAATTGTTCTGGCAGCCGAGAAAGCCAAAGGTGTCCTGGGCAGTGAGGGCAGCAGGATGAGGGAGGGGATTCTGCTTGGGTAAAACCATCTGGAGTTGTGCATCCAACTCTGGGACCTCAGCAGAAGGATGTGAGTCTGCTGRACCGAGTCCAGAGGAGGCCACAAAGATGATCAGAGGACTGGAACATCTCTCCTATAAAGACAGGAAGAAAGAACTGGGGTTGTTCAGCCTTGAGGGGACYCTGGAGAGACTTTAGAGCACCTTCCAGTACCTAAAGAGACTATGGAAAAATGGAGAGGGACTTTTTGCAAGAGCATGTAGCAACAAGACAAGGAGAAATGGCTTCAAACGGAAAGAAAGTAGATTTAGATTAGATATTAGAAAGAAATCCTTCCCTGTGAGAGTGGTGAGGTGCTGGAAATCCTGTCCAGGCCTTCTATCACTGCAAATTCATGATGTGGGTGCATTGCTCTGGAAGGAAGGAAGGAGTTGTGGATGTGGTAACTTAAAGTTAGGCTATTATTATTCTTCTCTCTTTTATCTGCAACATTTATGTCCTTTCCACTCATATTTTGCTAWTTTTTCTGTCTCAGGTTGGAACTTGCCCCTTTTTAGTCAATAAAATCTTGGCTAATGACAATCAGGCAAACCTCCACATTATCTTTTAGGATAAAGCAATAATAAGAACCAGAAAACCCCAGAAGTTCCCATTGGCTCGAGCTGTGTTGCAATTGTGAATGCTTTGCTAGCTCTGCTCTTGGATGCAAGTTGAAGTTTGTGGGGTAGGGAAGGTCATGGATTTACCTTGCTCCTGCATTCTCCTCAGTTGRCTTCAAAGGGCTTTGCTAAAGCTTCCAAGGATGCAAGAGGTGTCACTGCTTCTGCTTCCTGCACATATTGGGTCTCATTGGAAGGGGAAAATGCCGTGTTAACAGCTAATCCCAAAAGCTTGTGTGTCCCCTGCCTTTGCACACCTGCCCTGCCTGCGCTGGGATGAATCCCATTTTGTGGTGTTTTGATAAAAGGAGGTCTGAAAGGGCAGCTGCTGCAGCACTGAGCTCCTGCCTGTCGAGCTCTGCTGTCTGAGTCAGTCACCTTCTGCTCCTCTGTCTGTGCCGCCTGTCTTTGATCTGGATGTTCAGTTTAGGGCTTCAAAGCCCTAAGTAAAGCCTGTCTGKCCAAGCATATGTTCCTTAAGTGGCYCAGGAAGATCAATTTCTCCCCTGTTTCTGTATGGTGACTACTCTGGCCCCTTCAGTGCTTGTAGCAGCGTCCACAGAGCAARTGGGAAAGGAAATCTCTTGCGATGCATTTACACTTCATCCAGGAGCAGTGCACTGTCTGCTCTCCACGTRAAAAGGCTGTAGATCAAATTTCACCCTGTGCTGTGGCCAAGCTGATACACTCAGAGTCTCAGAGGGGTTTGTTGGTTGTGCCTTTTCAATATTCATAAACATAAGGCTTCTTTTCTGCATGYAGCATGCTGTGTCCCTATTGTGTAAACTTGTTTTCACCTTTTCCTCCCACCCTGGCTGCTTTTCATGCAGCTCCAGCCCTGCTGGGAGGGAAGGCAGTGTGCCTGGCCAGAGCCTTTCCCAGTCAGCACCCTCAAACTTGTMTCCTCCTCCCTCTGCACATGCTGGGCTTTGCTGTCCTGCTGGCTCTGTTTGTCCTCAGCTCATGGAGAAGTTAGCAGCTGTCTGCTCCTGGTAGTTTTATATCCATTCATTCCTACTTTTTGGTACGAGCAACCTTGCCTGGAGTTTGGCATGGGCAGCTCTCTGCAGGATAGAGTCATAAATACTTCAGTTCGAGCTGCAGGTGTAATGCCTTAGAAGATGAATAATGGAAGATTGTAATCAATTCACTTCTGAGAGCCTTATAACTAACACTCATCGGGGAGGGCATTTTTCTTCCGACTGTTTGGAGCATTAAATCCAGAGCTCAGCATCAGAGACCTAGGAGGGCCCATCAGCAAAGTGTCACATGCATTAAACTCAAAGCAGAAAGCCTTTGCACAGCAAGCACCACGGTGTTTAGGAAGATGCACTAGCTGTGCTCCAGATCACTTACTCAGTRTTAAAATTCAGCTCCTCAGCCTTCTTTTTCAGCACCTGAAATATTTCAGCTGCCTTTATTTTCTGTTCTCTTTCTATTTAAAGTAAATCAGGTTTATTTTTTTCAGCTCAAGCTTATGAGTCACTGTTAATGGGAAGGTGGAGCAAGGCCAATAATGCATTTGATTGAGCAGATCTGTTCTGCTGGTGGTTCTTGCAAGGAAATGAAAACCACAAACTGCAATAAATTTGCTTATTAAATAAGCATTAAAGTTTTTGCTGTAAAACAGGATTCTTCATGATTTTTTTCCTGAGTCAGTGTAGTCTTTTATTTCTAGAAATAAGAAAGTGACTCATGATATTTAGCCAAGGGTTTTTTACTGGCAATACTATAAAACAAAGGGAACACAGGTCAGCTTCACTGATTTGAGAGGCCTTATCCACAGATAWACACAGACCTTCCCTTATGCTTTTTAAGGGCTGTGAGGTTTTTAACATCTCCATAGAACCAGAAAACATTTAAAATCCTGTAATAAGGATTTTTACTGAGTTTCTTGCAGTACTAGAAATGGAAAACACCAGAAATCAAGGAAGATGTAGATGTCCCCAGAAAAGACACCATTCTGCTACATTAATTAAGCCTTGCTGACATCTTTCATAGGAAATTACTTCATCAAAATGAAATAAGAAGAGGTATTGCTGTCCTCTGGCATGGACCAGTAGAGCTTTCATTAAACACATYGTGCACGATATATTGAGAGCTTCATTACAAATGCTGCTCCCAAGCACATTTCCTGGAGGGTCTAAGGGCAGCCAGAGCCCTTTCCTTCATTACTAATTCCTCCAGATATTTATTGCTGCTGAATGGTGGTCATGAACTGCAGCATGGACTGTAGCCTGAAGGCTGTGGAAATGCAGCCCTGCCATGCTGTAACAGCCCTTTTGTGCACTGCATAGGCACAGGTCACATAAATCTCTTTCCAAAATGTGGTAGTGCTGCTGCTTTTAAAGTGTGGCTTATTCCCATTCAACATGGTTTTGGTACTGCTGTGTTCATGTTTAATATAAAAAATGTATAAAATTGGGTATTCCCTAYTTGACACTTTATCTACCGACATAAMTGCCTYGAAATGCCTCTTTGATTATCTGATCATCAAAGGGCTGACACAGCTTTCATTCATCTCCACCAAACCTGTGTTTTCATTGCAAGGGTTACTGTGCTGTGTCAGTCTAAGGGGGGCTGAAGCAGCAGGGCCCTGCTAACATCACTCTGGATGAAGTTTAAAATGTACATAAATCTAGAAACCTATTAAAATGTCTTTGCTCTCCATGCTAGGTAGTTGAAAATACAGCTGGAAAAGGATATTTTCCTCTTTGTCTCAGCATAAATTTAAGCTAATGACAAATTTGTAATGGATTCTTAACCTGTGACAAAAACCCTTGCTGTGTATTGATGAATAAATGGATTTAATTTCCCCAAAGAGAGCCATAGGCCCAACAATATCTGCTGGGGCAGCACTGCTGCAGAAGGTGATGTTGTACAGTGGTGTATTTGGAATGAGATATTTTAGCCCAGTGTTTTATTGCTTACTATCTTGAATAATGGTTCCCACACCATGACCTTGGGTCAAGGTAATCTGCAAAAATCATGAGAGTTCTGCCAGTGTTCACCAGCCCGCTCTGCTCTGGATGAGCCTGTGCCTGGTGCCCCTTGCTCCACTGCAGTGACAGTGTCTCACCCTTTGTGCTTCCTCCTGTCCTGTTCTGGAATTTGCATCAGCCTGGCTGGGGAGGAGGGGTGTTGGGRAGCACCAACATGCAGGACCAGATCCAGGGGTTGCTTTATTAAGYCCCTCCGTTTGTCCCTTCTGTGAGTTGCTGTCATCCTTCCCATGGAGAAAAGACACATCACCAAACTTGGCAGAGGGTGAAAACCTTACTCATGGTGCTTGCTTTGGCTCTGACATCCAGCACGTGGAAAGGGTCAAAGTCTGGAGTAATGGCTCAGTGAGAGGAGCTGAGGGAAGGCAAAGATGAACATCCTGCTTTGTCCTGAACAGGGAGCCTGTAACATCGTTTGCAAGTAAAACCGTGCAAAATCCCTCCCATAAAGCGTTTTCCAAGAGARCAGCTGGGATATCTGGTGTTTGAAGGGGTGATGCAGGTTTCTGGAAAAGGTGGGATAGCTGAGCTTTGAGGGGAGATACTGTGAGAGAAGTGAACAGAGCAAGCAATGTGCTCCTTTGCACTCAGGCCAGCAATAATCTCTTTTCCTGCTGAATACTGCATTTTTCCATTATAAAAACATTAATCTGTAGGGTATTGGGACATGGTCAGATCCTGCCAAGAACAAATTGTTAAGTAGTTGCTGTGCTCATTGCCTCTTAAAGCTGTAACTGTTGGTTTTCATTTTGCAAAATAAGTATCATGGGGCAAAAATGTATTGGCTGTGACATTAGAACTGTTTCCCAGAAAGATTAATTCTAAACTGAGACACTTGGAAACAAATCATTCTTAGAAGGTTCTGTTTGTTTAGCAGCTGTTGTTTATGTATGAAACAAAGGAAATTTGGTTAAAATTGTATGATATGTCCTTACATTTCAAAACAAGGCTCACTTTAATGTCTCTGTTTTCAGCTGGCTTTCGGTCATGGTGCAATACATGAGTTTCAGGCTGATAAGGATTCCCCCAGAGGCTCTCACCCTTTGAGGGGTCAGACTCAAACTGCACCATCCAGAGGCACCACAGCAGCAATTCYTCTCTCAAACTGTGCCCTCTGCTTTCTTCAGAGTCTCCAAGTGCTTCCAGCACTTCTCATTCCCACTCTGTGGCTATCTAACTCTCCTAAAGGACATGAGAGAAGGAAAGTTTCAAACAGGGCTGTGCACAAGCTGACCATTTCACTTAAAGGAAAAGCTAAGGCTTCTATAAAGTGCATTTTCACGTGCCTGTTTGTTCCAGGGGCAGACCTAAAACCCATCACATGTACAAGCCCCTTCACTCAAATCAATTGACTATTGGATCTATTATAGTATAATAGCTCCCAATAGAAAATGTAGCAACGGTGAATATCCTGAGATGATGAAATATGCAGTAAAGGGAGAAATCTGGAAATGCAGTTTGCCCCAACCTGAGGGTTAGTGTAAGCTGGCACAACTCCTGCCAAGATCAGTAARAWCTATAGTCTTCTACWGCAAGATCACTTTGTCCATGGACTTTACTCTCAGTTATGTTTTGTTACAACCTAGAAGGGGAAATAYTGTCAAATATTACATCAGCTCATCAGATTTTCCCSCATGTAGGTATTGAAGGTATTGAAGCTGTTCAGGTATTGAAGCTGTTGCCAGTCACTGAATTGGAATTCTGCTCCTATTCCCAAGCTGATCACAATTTAGGAATGTATATATCTGTCTTCTTATAATGACAAATACTGCTATTGTGCTGGTGATAAATTCTGCAGTCATTTCAATAGTATTTTTGCTGTCATTTACAAGCATTTGTAAGATTGAGGCAGCAGAAGGTATTATAGAAAACCTAATTCTTGGGGCTTGTGTCTGCAAAAGGAGGAGGGGCTGTAGCCTCTCCAAGATAGGAGTCCTTCAAGCCCTTTCATATTTGGCTGGATGAACTTTCCAGTAATTCTAGTGTACTGAGAAAATGACAAATGACTTAATAAATCCTTTCTTTAGGCTTTTAGTTGGTTTCCACCAGAGAGAGATATTTAATTTAATAASTCATTGACTACTCTCAGGTATGAGGCTACCTCCACAAATCTTTTTGTACTATCACCTCTTGGCTGATTATTAAATTAGTGCTGTCCACAAATTTATTTGGTCATAAATTGTTTAGTAATTATTGAGAAGTTCCTTTCAACTTGTGTGTCAGATGGTTGCTGGGAAGTAAAATGGAWKTTTTTTCTTTTCCTGGTAATTTAAAAGTGCTTGGGAATMAGTGGAATATAAGAGAAATTACTATGTTAAATATATGAATTTTGCTTTCAGTGTAAATGTAGAATAAGATAAGGGACTAGACATTGAACATTTTATTTATAAATTAGACTATTAAGAACTGTTATGTTTGGTTCAAAATAACCTGATGGGAATTATTRTGTATAATCAACTTAAATAATTGCTACAGCCATCCTCTTTCTTTTATTCTGAAATTGGAGATGAATAAGAGCCTAAATGCCCTCAAAACATGTTTGGCTCCAGAAACCCTCTTCAGCTTCCAATGTTTGCAAGCAAGCACTGCCATGGGGATGGTGTCTTTGGCCCAGCAAGCAGGGATGGTATTTCAGGTTTTCTGTCGCCAGAAACACTGTGAGTGCCACTGGATGCTGAGCACACTGAGGGGCTGTAGTTTGGCTCTCCGTGTCCTTCACTGGGAGATGGGAGTCTGTGGAGTGAACAGAAGGGTTTTGAAGCTGGAGACAGCATGGAGACAGGCAGAGTTCACAGCAGCACGTGATGCTGAGATGGAACTCACCTGCTCCACTTCAGAGCAASCMCAGAATATCCYGGGCTGGAATGGATCCACCAGGATCATCAAATCCACCCCAAGATGTTGCTCTGTAGGATCTGCTGCCTTTAGCCTCCCCTTGTGTTTCTTTCTCAGGGAAGCTATCAACTCCCAACAAGCAACAGTCCTCTAATATGAAGTACAAGTCATTCAGCTTTCATTGTTTCTATGATTTCATGCCTCAATTTTACTATGGTTTGTCAAGGATCGGGTTCATGATGGCACCAAGGAAAGAATCAGAAGCATTAAGGAACTCACCTGCAGCAAATAAGTATCACAAGTGTGGCAAAGCACAAACCCAATGCTGTACATTGATTTTAAAAAAGGCACTGTCCCCATTCCAGCCAGGACAGGGTTAATTTTTGCAGTAGCCAGGAGGGTTCATGGCTAGAACCTRGAGGTTATTCTGTACCACCTTGTTATTTCTAGGGCTGGGGCAAGGGGGTCTCTTCCAGGCAGAAGGGGTCTCTTCCCCTTGAGTAAATGTGGCTGAGGAGGGGTTCTGAGCAGCACTTGCCTCTCTCTCGTACACTTGAAAATTGAGACGTGGTGATCACAAAGATGATTTTCAGAGATTTTTATTTATTTGGACCTGCTGTTCAAGCTTGAATTTTAATTTTTGTCAGAACATATTGAAATATGTATATATTTTTAGTCTGAAAAGCTGAGCTGATTTCAACCCTTTTGTTTTGCTGCTCTAGTTCCATGACATTTGAAGGGTTGTGTGCAAATAGGGTGAAGATGGCCTTRGTTTAGAGGAGGATTATGCCAGTCACAGAGTGGGATCAGGGTTTAAAGCAGGTTGCTTTAAACACATGCACCTCTTCGCTGATAGGATCTGTCAGAACACATGAATGAGCATAAATAAAGCTATTCCTGCTTGTTGGGCATGGCAGTGGAGGATAGGACCTGGAACTTAATGAAAAGACAAGCTTCTCCTGCCAGGCTGTGTGGAGGTGGAAGCAGATAACCTGGAGGTTTAGCTGCWCTTTCAGTTCATCCATGTGAAATTCAGTTTCATGCAGAGGTTGGCCACAGATCCTGCACACTCCCAGTTCATTATCACATATTGCAGTTCCTGCAGTCAGGATATTGCCTTTTACTTGCAATTTTTAGCCAGATCAGTCTGGTCATACAGACGAACAGACAGYTCTCTGTTCATTGTTTGTCTATTCTTCCCCTCCACCAAGTTTAAAGCAAACAACCAAACCAATCAAAATAATAATAATAAAAAAATATTAAATATTAACCATTCAAAATTTGGGTGTAGTTAGAATAACCCTAAGTAGCATAAAGTTCTTGGCTATTGTATGACTTTGATTTGAATTTCATCTCATTGTCAGTGCCACGTTAGATAGAGCTCTGAGCAACCTGGGCTTGTGGAAGGTTGAAACTAAACTACCTTGAAGCTCCCTTCCAGCCCAAACCATTCTGTTTTTGTATGATTCTGTGCCCTGAAAACCTGGAGGATTTCAGGACACATGGTGGAAYACCCCAGTACAGTTCAATAGTTATCTGCCATCAAGCCAAATCAATCAGTAATTCTCAGCATTTATCACYTGATGATGTCTGTCATCCCTAAAAATTTGTTCTGCTTTTGCTCTGACTTTTGGTAATCATTTCTGTTACTGTAAAATGTTACATTTGAGGCTTTTTGGGTTAGTTTGGGGCAGACCAGGCTTAAGGCTGTGGGAAGGTGTTGAATAAGAGGACACAACCCCATGGTCTCAGTTCCAATTGATGCTGTGMTCTCTGCTGGAGTTCCAYTGGCAGTGGGCTCTGCCAAACTGGSCAGTGRCAAGTAGGGTCAGATTCTGGGTGAATCCCTTAAYTTGATGAGATAGGCACCACCCTTCTAAAATGTTTTTAATTCTCCAAGAGGCTCAGAATATGAYCAAAAGGCCAGATTTGTCACAGACCTTAAATCCATTGATCTTGYGTTTCCTACCACCACATTTTCCTACCTTTTTCAAGTCGGGGTTTCCCAGTGGAGATACTGAGCTGTTAAATTCTTCTTAGATGAGCGAGCAGGAAGGCTCAACCTGCATGCATGTGTATTTTATTTTTGGAGACACAGCTCTGACGCCCTTTCTCATGCCTTCAGGACTGAGACACCACCTGCAAGAACTGTTAGATGAAATCCTCAGACTTTGATAAACAAACAAATAGCTCTGATGTTTGCATCCTTCAAACTCATTTTGAAGCACTTCGTTTTCTCTGAAGTCCATGTCCTCAGAGAATACTGTTGAGTGTCACCATCCCAGCCCTAAAAATGCATGTTTGGCATTGAAACTCATTTTTTCATTCTGGTACTCCCACTTTAATCTGCAAAATTCTGATTATACTGGCATATTTAGCCAAGAAAGTGATAATGCCTCTTCCATGGATGTCACTACTTGTGCACAGTACTGAACGTGCTTAAGAGAAATACTAGGTGGTCTGGACCATAAAACTGGTATCTTCTATTTAATTTTTTTTTCACTTTTCTGCTCTACTCCTTTCTTGATGAGCTTCTGATAAAGCAAATCTGTCACAGGTTTATGAGACTCCATTGTTCTTTTACCATGGGAGTAAAAAAGGRAATATTCTGAGGTACCAAAAACACTTTTGTCCCCAGAAGTTTCATCAAGACTAGGATTGTCCTATTGGAAATATTCACCACAGATGTTACACACTGGTTTAAACAGATGTATTTTTAATTATAAAACTTCAAATTACTTAAAAAAAAAAAAATCTTTCCTCCATGCCTCTCTTTTGTTAGACCTTAGAAAGCTGTGGTTCCATCCAACTTCTCTGGAGGGGAAGGTGGCAAGACTTGTGGATTCATCTCCCTTTCTTCTGTAAGATATTAWTTTTTTTCAGCTTTTGTCTAAGGCTTCTACAGCTTCTTCTGGCTCCTGTTCAGCACAAAAATCCATGTGAGAAAACAAGAAAACAGACAAACATCAATTTTGCTGCTTGCCATTTGCATCCTTTTTTTATGTTCTTATTTGGGAGAAACCTGGCCAAAGCAAATTAATCCCAAGGCCCCTTGACTGAAGAATGTCCTGAATTTCAGTGCTTCCTGAGAGTGTATTCTACACCATGCAAGGAAGGTGCAGCCCTRAGCTGGTGTCCTTGGCTGGTGCAGGGTAATTAACACTTTGACCATAATTAGCAGAACAGCTCCCAGTTCCCAGTGTCATCCATTCATCTCTTCYGCTCCATCCCATCCCATTCACCTCTTAAAACCCTTTGCTGCACTGAACTTTACCTCCTGCCTTTATGCCTCTCCTTTTAAGCCAGCTGTGAGTTTCTGAGCTGATTGAGCTCTCGCTGGGAGATAACTGCRCATTGTTTTCATGATCAGCAAGGTCTCTCATCGACTGGCTTGTCTTACAAAAAAAAATACCTGCAAAATATTCACGGTAGATTCAGCCCACAGACTGGGCTYGAGGTTAAAAAAACATAATGAAAAGAGAGAACTTTTCTCTGTCTCTTTTCCCTGGGTGGTAAGTGACGCCAGGCAGCTCTGCTGAATGAAAGCAGGGATTCAGAGTGATGAGCATTTCTGTCTTTGCAAATGCAGCCATGAAATTGTTCATGTACAGAGTCAAATTCATCTGTCCTCTCACAACCTGAGCTGGCTTTGTCAGCTGGCATCCTCTTGTGCAGGCCTGAGGAAGCAGAGTGTTTCTCTGTATCTGAACTGATAATTTTCTGGGCTATTTTTAGAGACCTGAGGGTGGACTTTTGTTTCTTTTTTTTTTCCATTTCTTTCGCAAATGAAATCTCAGAGTGCCTCACTGAGTTTTGACTGCTTGTTTTATTCCTTATGTCTCTCCAGTTATCATTACTCCAGGATGATTCACATTTCTTTCTAAATGCATGTGTTTGGATGCCTTTTGTGGGGAGCTTAGCAACTGCATCACGCTGAAAGCCCAGGCTGGCTGAGGCACGGCTGATGCTTAACCTTTCCTTCTCTTTACAGGAAAAAGGTCGCTGCTGTGAGCTCATGACTGAGCAATGTTCTGAAATGTTTGATTATCCTGCTTTGTACCTCTGCCTTCCTACTCCCACCATCTTCTCCTTTCCTAGTCACCATGGTATTTTTTTTTGCTCTGTTACCTGTTGTCCTTCAAATGAGATTTTGCAGCCCTGACAGTCATACATCGAGACATGATGTACAAGTACAACATCAAAACCCTTTCTCTTGGACTCTAATTCTTCATTTTAACTATCTAACAAGGAGTCACAGGCCACGCTGTCCACTCTCACCCCTAAAATTACTCCATTATTTTTTACTGAATTTTCAGTGATTGAACTCAATGAACAGTCTTCAAAACTCAGGACTTAAATCCCAAGCCTTGCCTACAAGTCATTTTCACACAGTCTTGACCTAGATTCATTTCATTCTAGTAGACTTTAGTCACATTCTTTATTCATAACATTAGTCCCTGCTTTTCTTCTTAAATCTGCAGGCTAAAATAATTTCGGATAGAATATTTTATTTCTAGTGACTGATAGACAGATGATTTCTAGAAAATTTTAAAAATTATTTAAAAGAAAAGAAAGAAAAAAAATTAGCTGTTTAAAACTATGTCTGCCATCAGTGAATGCTTGTCAGTCTGCTCAAAAGTAAATTGTAATACAGAATGGAAAACTGCTTGTTAGATTTTAAGCACAAGCAAAATCATAGACTGACATACTGCAAAAAGTTTCTTGTTTTTAAGGAAAAGAAAGGTCTTTTAGAGACCAAATTTCTACCACAGTTTATATAGATGCAGAATAAAACCTGTGTAATAGGCCAAATGGAAAAGGCAGGCWCTGTTAAATGGGTATCAATGGAAATGGAGGCCCCATATTTCCCTGGAGTTGCACAGGAATTATGAGTAAGTGCTTCAAGGAAAGCTTCACACACTGTATGCTCAGAAACTGAATTTGCAGGGTTTATTCTTCAAGCAATTATATTCAGACACTTTGTCTAGCAAAGCCTGGAGATCTTTAGGACATCATGCTCTTCATGTCATGAAGGTGGCGGTCCTGGAGCTGCCCTTGGTGGCTCTTTGGCTGCTGCCACAGCTCCCATCTGCTCTCTTTCACAGCACAGGAAAAGCTGCTATCTTTTGTTTATCTTTCTACATTTATYTTTCTTTATCTCTCCACATTTGTCATCTGCTTTAGATTATTTTACCAGGCTGTAATATCAGTGTGCTTAGCTTTATCCTCTTTGCCCACCAGCAGCTTTGGAGTATGAAACTCACAGCAGCAATAACCATTCCACCCTGAGCAGAATCCMGGCTGGGCTTGCTCCAGCTCAGGCTCCACCAGCCTGACAGGAAGAGTCTCAGTCCTTCAACCACTTGTGAGAAGCTGAACCCCAAAAATAAAAGCTTTCCCTTCAAACCCTTTGTTTTCTTACCCTGTATTAGTTAAAGGCTCCACGTCTGCAAGCCCAAAGGTCAGCTCTGAGCCTGGCAGGTTTGTTTCTCTTAACCAGTCCCTCAAAGCACCCACCTCAGCAGGCACAAATCCCCTGCATGGAAGGTCTTTCACCTTGCTGAAAGCACAAATGGAAAACTTGTGGCAAGATAAAGGAGGGTAATGAATTTTGGAAGATGTTTGCTGGGTAGGAACAAATATCAGTGTCAAACTTGCTGAATTATGTGCAAAAACATGTCTTCATTTATAAAAGGCAAAGGGCCTTCATAACTAACTCTAAATACAAGAGAGTAAATAAAAAAATCAGACACTAGATGTTAAAAAATKATTGTATTTATGAAGAAATACATACAAATTGTCATGGATACCAAGAAGCATAATTTTACTTATTTTCTGAACAGACAACTGTAAATGACATAAACTGAAATATAAGCAGTAAAACCAGCAATGGCACAAAAATATTTTGTAGACTTGTCTTCCCTTTCAAAATGGAATTGCTGAACTTATTTATAATGAAAACAGAAATCACAGACCTGCTGCTCCTGTTCTTAATTGCAGCCTGGAAGTTAGTGTTCTGAGCTAAATTTTTCTGATGAAGGTGAATCCTTGCAATTAGCAGTGTTAAATTAACTTCTTTAGTGAATCTAGCAGAATAAATCTTCTGTTTTGCATATGGTAGCACATGTGATTGTTCAACATGAGTGATGTCCTCACATATCTTAGTATAGTTAATTCAGCTCTTAGGAAATAAACCCAAATGCCAAAAACATGCAGTAGGCTGGATTAAAATAACAAGACTTTTACACATAAAAAATCTTGTTATTTTTTTTCTCCCTCCCCATTTTAAGATTTCTGATACTGAGCTCACTTTGTGAAAATAAAGCCCAAACTTCCATGAAATATGAGAATRTCTTCTAATTTGTTATTGATGGGAAACAGGTTTTTGTTTGGGTTCTTGGGGTCTTTTTTAGCTTCTGAATGATGCAGACAGGCTGCAGGTTCCACTCCCCAGTCCAGGTGTCTTGCAGGCTGGGTTACCCACAGCACAGCAATAAATGTCTGTCTCTCTGCTTGCCTGTCTCCCTCSTTCTTCCTTCCCACTCTCACTTGTTTTTTTCTTTCCCTAATCACATGTGTCCACAAACCATTCTTTCTACATGCATTGGGTGTCACAAGATTATTTGGTTTAAAGTCATGAGACTTCAGCTTTTTTTCCCTACTTTTAATGGGCTTCTTAGAATTCCCCCGGTGAAGTTGAACTCTGCTGAGTAAAACAGAAGCGTTCAGCATTGGTCAGACCTCAAAATCTCAAGTGAAGCTGGTGATGAAACGCAGCATTAAAAAACAATTGCTCCAGTGAGGCCATAGAACTCCAGTGCTTGCAAGCCCACGCTTCTCCATCCCCTAGGGCTGGAGACACAACTCCTTTCTTCTCCTTCTCCTGAACTGAGCCACTGATCTGAGTGGAATTATTGTTTGAATTAGGTGAGAGGATGGAACAGAAGCCTTATGCTTTGAGCCTTGTGTTAACCAACCTCATAACTTCACTGTTCTTGTGCTGAACTCTGGCAACTCCGTCTCAGGTGCTGCATTTTTTATTCTATCCTGAAATGAGAAGATGGACCATCGTTGTGGTTATACCCCTTGACACTTTTGTTGTTCTGGTAGTATTTGTTAGTTATTAACACATGTAATAGCCTTGTAAGGAGGAATTAGCAATAAAACTGCAAACAGCAGGAATTTGAGCACTCAGGGTGTGTCTGCATCAAACAGAGATTTTTGGGAACACCCCACACTCCCTGTCCCTCTGTTGGCTCTGGAATTAGCGTCAGTCTGTCACTCCCTTGGCCCTGCCAGCTCCAGAGCAGTTTCTCTCCAAGGGCACTGAGCTGCTGCTGCAGCACTTGGCTGTGTGGGTTGTCCCAGGCTTCCCAAACACAACAACTGTGGCCTTATTTAAAACTCCACWGGAATTCCAAAGCCTGAGTTGGTGGGTTTAGTCAGGATTTTTTAATTAGTAAAAGAACAATACCTCTCCTTTCTTCTATAAATCCATTTGTGCAGCTCTGTTAGTGGGTCTAAGCTGCTCTGTGTTACTCACAGGCAGGGTGTGTTAAAGGCTTGAGAGGAAATGCAAGATTTGCAAGACAGTGCCTCCACCTGGGTTTGAAATGACACCTTTGAAACTTTTTTATTATTTTTCTGACTTTGCCTTTTGATTTTTAGCATTAAAATTTCCAGAGTGTATGAATAAGCTATCCTGCAGAACTCTATAAAAAGTTTAATTATGGAAATATAATTATGTATTCTATCTACTGAAAAGATGCTTCAGGATTTCCATTGGCAAATCTCATTGCATTTAATTTGTCAGTATAAATCATGACACACTTTCTGACCCAGTAAATAATTGTATTCATAACACAGACATTACAGGGGGTATTAAAAACTACACCAAGCATGAACACAGCCCTTGTCCCCCACACAGAGCTGTGTGAGACCCTGGTGGTGGATGGCCCAGGCCATAAACCCATTGCTCAGAAAGCAGCTATTGATTGGATTTCACTGACATCTGCCACTGAAGAACCCTGAAATTACCTCAAGATTCCTTGCATGGCCTTTGCTAAAGGCCTCTGTTTAGAGTTCAGGACCACACATGGTTTGGTTGTTTGGTTTTGTTTTTTGTTTTTTTTTAAATTGAGATCACTGTTAACAAAACCCAGTATTTGTCCTTGCTATAATTTATTACCTTGTCTTTCCTTCATTTTGTTCTCTTATCTTGTATATTTGAGTTCCTCACTTCCAGTGCTTAAAAGATTAGCCTTCAGTGTGAACAGTTCTGTTTATCTTCATAATAGAATTAGTAACCAGATATATCAACAAGATAAACTTGTCTCGCAGGAGAAAAAATCTCCCACTTTCTTAACCATCCAGGGAAGCAGTCTGTGGATTCTGCATATATTCTGGATGAGATCTTATCCCAAAATGTTTTTGTACTACCCTGATGCTCCAAGAGCTCACTCAGAGCAAACATGCCATCCAGGAAACAACGGGAGAGCAGTGTATTCATGCCAAGCCTCAAATATTTGCTCTGATTCACCCTCCTGAGCTGCCTGCCCAGGCTGCAGAGGGACCAGGCACCAAAAGCCTTCAGGCTTGGCAGCCAGATTGGGGACTCTCAGGCATTTTTCAGACACAGCCACAAATATTTATTTTCTTGCTAAGCCAGTGGCTTGAGTGTAAATTCATTCCAAATTCTTTAAAACCTCTTTTTTGACCTTTTGTGGTTAGATGATTTTCAAGGAAATTTAAAAAAAAAAAAAAATGGTTTGAGATGTCCCAGAGTTGAGCAAGCACAATAAATCTGGTGGAGTGAGGATTACCATCCCGAGACATACAGCTGCCCCACAACCCCTGTGTGGGAGAGGGCACAAATCTCCCTGAAAGGGAGGTGGAAATTTCTCTCTTCTACCACTGCATCCATCCTCCAGAGCACCCCAGGAGAAGCCACGAAAGGGCTCCTCTTTCATGGTGTGTCTGGCAAATGTTGAGGTCAGCTCCCGGTAAGAATGTTCCTGCTCCRAGATGAGCAATTTCTGCGTGGGGGTGGTGTTTTTGTTAACATCAGCACAGCGAGCATAAACACAGGTTTCGTGGAAATATGATGATCCTGATAAAATCATTCAGTCCAGAAGATAAACAGCAGCACATTTGRGTTCATTTAATCTACCATTTTCTTTTCCTTTGACTATGAAAAAATCTGACTTGAAAGGAAAGAAACCTCCACACAATGTTACAGCTGACCTTGCAGCCTAACAACTCATTTTGATCAAAAAGTGGAAAATTTCTGCTTGAAAATGCCACAGGATGCTCTGAGAGGTAGAAGCAGCTCATGACCATGGTTGGTCTGAGGGATGGAACCCTCCCACCATGGCTCCAGCTCCGGGCATTGTGCTCTTGTGCACCAGGAGAGATCTGAACCTGCTGGCACCAGAAACGCCATTGGCCTGCGATGCCATCGCCACAAAGCACCACACCAGCATTTCTGAATTGTAAGAGTACCCAACCTGTTATTAGATTTTAAATTCTATCAAAAGCAGTCACTTTTTAAAGAGAAATAGCTTATTTTATTCAAAGAGCAGATTTGACATTTATTTTTACAGGTAGATTTTTGATGAGCAGCAGTCTTAGTTACCCACAGATCCTGAGCCACCAGTGAAATTTTGTATGAGTGAAGATGCTGATGTTGCAATTGAGGTCATGCTCCAATGCTGGTAATCACAAAATAGGTACCAGCACTCCTCTACTATCTTATCTTTGAAGATTTCTTTGCAGAGGTTTCAATGGGTGTGTGCTGGTGAAGAGCACGGTGCCATGCCTCTTTTAGCAAAAGGAGTTTGTTTTCTGGCAAAACAGTTATTCCATAAAGCATATTTTGAATGTAAATCACTYATAGAATAATCAGGTTCCACTTTATTTTGGAATAATAAATTTTTCTTGGACTGGGATAAAGTGATCAATCTAGACTTAAGAATTTCATTTAACCTGGTAGCTAAACACAGAGAAAAAGAAAGCAAGTACCAAATCCAGTTGGACCTGCAGCTCTGTCGTGAGGCTATTTCAAAGTAGATTTTGGCTGAGAGACAGTGAGCTTTTTGTGGTGGAGAAAATGAAGTTTCTGGCTATTTCTTTTTGCTGAAAGGCTCTCAAGGTGAAATTCTATAGTAAAAAGCAAATAAATCAAGTCAAATAATTCTTTTCCTCCTGCGAAATTTCCTGATTGATTCAGCTCTCCTTTTAGCCCCATGACACATGAGGTAAATTGGAGGAGGCAGTTACTCTATTAACAAATAAAAGACATAGGGGATGGTCCCTTTTAGTAAAGGATGGTTTACTACCTTAATAAGAGCCATGGTGTGATGCTTCTGCCCTTGAGCACTCTTTTCCTTCTTTGATGTCTTCTATCTATTTATAAAGYGCTCTGAGATTACAAGGATGAAGCACTCCATATAAAGTACAAGGTCGTTGCCTGTCTGCAGTAAAAAAAAAAGGCAAGACAATTTATGTTTTAAAAAGAGAGGGGAAGAATTTGGCACAGAAATCAGTTTGCCACGTTTTGTTATAAGATCTGAGAAAAATTGATAAAGCTGACACATTTTTCCATTACAGCCTAAATTACTTGCATAGCTTCACAAAGATTCATCTGGTTTTCTACTCAGAGCAAAAGAACCTGAAAAAATAGAAACAAAATCATAACAATAAAAAAAAAAATTGCTTAAAGTTGAAATGCATGCAGAATTGTGGGTTCTGGGCTGTAATTACAGTCTAATTCAGGCAAACTGCAATTATACATAAATAATAAGTTGAAGTTACACTGCCCTGTGGAGATGAAGTGCTGAAACCAATCTCTGTTTTAAGGGAAACTTGCTAYGCCAAGGTGGAATAAAACATGTTGAAACAATCATAAAAAATGTTTGGTCTGTGCAGCAGGCTTTATTTTATCAAACACGTTGAAAGAGGTACACCTACAAATATCTAAAATAATGGTTCTTCTGTCTGGAGTAATGGATTTTTAATTTTAATGAGCAGATCAAAATGCAGAAGATAACTCCAGGATCTGTTCAATACCGTGTGACTTTTTGTTGCTGTTTTCAAGGTGTGTG
>NW_026623271.1:38391-56426 GCF_030028575.1 Malurus melanocephalus | reverse complement strand
CTCTGAGCTTTTGATCTCTCTCCAGCAGGAGGCCCAAGTGCGTCTGGGAGAGTGGGTTATCTCTACATGGGAATTGTACTTCTCGAAACAGGGAGAGGATGAACAGCACTAGGGGTAATAATTGGGTAATAAACACCCCACCCTGGTGTTTTTAGCATTCCCAGCTGCAGGGTCACTTGAGTGAGTTTACCTCCTTGCTATCCTTCTTCTTTCAACCTTTTCCTCCCAACACCATGCTTTTGTTTTGTATTTCTAGACTTTCCTCCCAACACCACGCTTTTTGTATTTCTAGACTGTATCTACCAGTCCTGTGGTGCCAGGTCCTCTTTGGCTGAGGAAAGCCGTGGAGTTTATGAACATTATGAGAGCCTGTGGAGTCTTGGCTTGGCTGAGTTGATGTGATCAGCTCTTGGTCCCTGCTGTGTGCCCTGAGGGTGGCAGGCTGGGTGCTCTGCATGGGGAGCAGCACATCCTCGGGCAGGGAGTCAGCCTGAACCCCATCCTGTGCTGGGTTCCATCTGCCTGCAGACAAATCCCTGAGCCTCACCCTTCCCAGCTCAGGGCATTCACTGCCAGGACATTTGGGTTCGAGCTGCAAACCCCTGAACTGAACAGCCCCAACTGGGCAAAGCTGTGAGCACCTCCTGCATGGTGCTGCTGGATCWCCAGGGAGTTCAGCTGTCGTGTTCATTTGTATCAGAGCAGTGGSACTGTCACACTGCCTGCCCTGCTGGCTAGAAAGGGAAGATTAAAAATGACACTCTTTTTTTCTGGTGTCACACAGCTAAGAGGTTTTCCAGTTCCTTTATTCCTCGCAGTTTGAGAGCTGTTTGAGGCTGTTATGAACAAATCCAGTTAGCTGATTATCTGCTGGAAAACCACCCTAATAAATACCAAAGATTTGGGGGAAAAAGCCAACCCCAAGCCCTTGTGCTGTCTTTCTTTGTATTTGAAGTTAGCCATCAGCCCTATAGCTGAGATATACACTACATCAAACAGCAGAAAAGAGTGAATTGCTGGGCATGGTGTTAATTTATTCTTGCCTGACTGGGCTCTGTGTGAGGACAGCTATTGCTTTGTACATGGCAGATATTTGATATGGTGCTTGTCCTGCTATTATGACTCTGTAAAGCTTCAGAGGATTAACAAAGAAGGGCTGTAGAAACATACTGCCTGAAATGTCAAACACAAAAGTGGAAGAAAAGTAATATGTAGGAAAAATGGTCACATCAGTACCTAAACCTGTCAGGGAATCAGATAATGGAGGTTCAATTTCTGATTTCACTACCAGTTTTTTAATGTGACCTTGGGCAAATCATTTAACTTTCCTCCCACCATTCCTCTTCTGTAAAACTGACACCAGGGTTTGTCAAAGGAAGGGGAGATTATCTCGTGGACAATAGAAATAGGAATCAATTTATTTTAAGAAAATAATTTATAATATTATATTCCCCTTGATGTAGTCATACAATATGCAGTGCTTAATTTTTCCCTTTTTTCTTGTAGATCTCATATCTGAATAAAAGAGATTGTATTGAAAATTAACTGCCCACAACTACCCAAAGACATTTACTCAAGTGAAAGAAGGTATTTGACCTCTTGAAACATTAAAAATAAGCCTTCTACTCAATTTCTTCCCCCACTACATGGATMGAAGAATTACCCAGAAGAATTCCTAAATTCCTAGAAGAATTACCTTTGGCAAAAGATTCATTTGTTGTAAATCTTGATAAACTATGGCAGAAATTGGATCAGAACAGTGTCTTACACATTTCAACAGCAGCTATAAAAATACTGAGAAGATTAAGGTGTATCTCTTGTCACCAGTAGACTTTTGCTAGACCTCCCTTGGGCTGACAGCACTTTTAAACATTTACACGGCCTAAGATTTATATCCTAACTGTGTGCAAGTAAAAAAAAAAAAAATTACCCTAATTGGTATCAAAAAGACTTAGTGGATGTATTCTTTTGGAAATCATTTATTTAGCTTCATGCTGGACTGAAATCATATGTTCTGCCTTGAAGAACCGCTTCTGTTCCACAGTTTACATACCGTGGATAAATATTTAAATCCCTCTTTCCTGTGAGCAGAGCTCAAAGGGAAAAGCTTGGCCACTCTTTAGGGAGCACAGGAGGGATGTGGTCCTGCACTTCAGCTCCTGAGGGCTCCCAAAAACTGAGCTCCATCCTGGCCCCGTGGTGCTGGGATCAGGGAAGGCTTTGTGCCTCAATTGTTCTGGAACCTCCTATCTGTGTGGGTCAGAAATACCAGGGGGCTGACCTGCAAAACAAAAAAAAACGCCTCTAAGCAAAAACAAATTTATGATAAAAAAAACAAAGGCATTTCTGAGCTCTTGTAATGTGGATATCTGGAATATCTGTGAAGAAAAGAAAAGCATAGGATTATATAATTAAAATTATCTAATACTGCACATACAAAAAGACGTTCAACTGAAGTTATTTACCTCTTTCTGTCACTGCCTTACTTTTCTGTGTTTAACTTGGCATCTTTGGTTGTGTCCTTTACTCTTCATGAGTCATATRTAAATTATCTGGGCAGCACATGCTGTCTGAATGAACAGATTTTTAAAACATCATTATTCATATTTTTTATGAGCAAAACCTCCTTCTCAAACATCAGTATGTACAAAAATCACAGGCATCTGAGTTCTCATGGGAAAGGGACTGGAAYGGTAAGAAATGCAGAAATTATGCTTTATCTCACCTTTCATAAACTCATTCATTCTAGCTACAGCTTTTAATTTGTTAAAGTCTCAGGTCTGTCTAAATACCTGCTTTTGCAGAGAAAGCACAGCTCCACTCTTTTCCCAACACTAATAAAAGATATTTTTATGTGTTCATYGCAATAAAAATGTGCTCCAATTTTTTTTAAACAAGGATTTGACAGCCCTTTTCTTTACAAGAGTTCTTTCTCTTAGARGTTGTCTTTCAATGTGTCTTTGAAGATTTTAGCATTATGCAATGATGTGGTACAGAAATAAGGCTGAATTGAAGGCCTTTATTCTAGGAAAATACAGCATGTGTTGGCTCCTTTCTCTCCTGAAACATTTTTTTAAAATTCATTTCACATTTAGGGGTCAAGCCCTGAGGAATAGATAAGGTAATATGCACTATGAATTGCACATGGCATGCTGGCCTATTTTTCAATACACTCTATTTTTTTTTTAGAAGACAAATTAATTTTTTTCTATTTTTAATGTAAAGTTTGCATCCAGGCAAAGGATACAGCAGCASTCAGTGATCCAGGCCTGTGAGTTATTCTGCCAGGTTCTGCCTTCTTAAATTCACACACACCACATCATCTTCTTGACCTCATTTACCTCTCATGAAGCCAGCGCCTGAGGCAAAGGATATTTCGTTTTAAAGCAGTTGTTTTTGCTTCATCTGTTTAAACCTGAATTGAATAAATGTCTGTCTGTAAAAGGGCTTGTGTCCCTGCAGCTACTCTCTGGTACACAGACTACCAGAAAGCATTATACTGTACTGGAACAGCAAGCAGGCAACATTTGACAGAAACATGAAGAAAAAACAGATTATTAGCTGCAACATGCCTGCTCTTGACCTTTTATTTCATTGCTCATAAAAAAAAAAATGTTTTTAAAGGAGTAAATATACAGGAATGTCACAGGCACAATTTTTTCCTGAAACCTATGAGTCTAAATAATAAAGGTGGGTGCTGGCAGAGGTCTGTTCCTCCTGGAATGCAGGTGATCCACTATAGGACTTGCAAATTCCTTGAAGAAATTCCTTGAAGAAATTCATTGAACCCATTTGGTCAGAGAGGGTTTGGTTACATGGGCAGGATGTTCAACAGTGGATCTGCTTAAAAGGGACCTGAACAAATAGAGAGGTGTGGAGCCCGGAAATGCAGGTGAAAGAAATGCTGTATTAAAAACAGCTCAGATAACATGCAGTGTATTTCCCTGTCTCAAAACGTACCTTCAGTCTGCAGCAGCTGGAGGGCTAAAACCTTCTAGCTCTGTCAGGATTTAGTCAGTCCAAGAGAGGTGAGTATATGTATAAAAAATATGTACAGACGTGGCTTATTTATATGGCAACAATTTATATGTTGCTGATTCTGTGCGATATCAGTGCTGCTCCTCAGCTCAAGGGAGAGACTGACACTGACACTGACACTGACACTGACACTGAGGTGTGATCTTCCTTCTGCAACTGCTTATTAGACATTTGCATAATCATGTAGAGGTGGAATCAGAATGAAATTTTGTCACGTTTTCGACAAGGTCATTGAAGGCAAAAGAAAAGCCCAGAAGTTACTTAAATTATTTTTTACTTTTTTTTACTTCCTTAAGTATTATTACATCTGCATTATTACTGCACATTAATTATTCTATTTTATTGCTGTTGCTATTTCTAGTACTTGGTGTCTGATGCTCAGACACATTTTTTTGTGGTTTAAATCTCACGGTATGCACTGCTTGCCTGTAATCAATAATTGTGAGAACCACTGACTCAAGGCTTTTGTATTCCTGCTGAGTCTATGCATCATTTGATTTTACTTTGAGGGAGTTTAACTCAACAGTGACACATTTCTGTAACAAAATACATCTTGACCACCTCCAGACCCTTTCCAGCTATGAGAATAATCTGAAAGCAAGGTTTCTGTGACTGAGAAGAAATTATGGGAAGCAGCAGGTTGTGTCACTGTGACTTGAGTGTACATGTTCAGTGTWCTGCTGAAACCTCAGGGATGGATTTCACCCAAGGACACTTTGTGGCAGTTTTGGGATAGGGGATCATTGTTAGAAGCATGGCACTCATGCAAACAGCCTGGCTTTGGCCTCAGCCAGCATTCACAAAGCGTTTGCCATCAGGAGCTGGGTGCCTTTGGCAGTGCTCCTGTTCCAGGCACACAAACACTCTTTGCCAAGTCCTGCCTTGCTGGCTGCCACCACCCACCCACAGAACAGCAGAGAGAGCCTCCTCTCCCACTTGAGCTTCTGAATCAGGAGTACATTTCCCTCTCCTGCCCCAAAGCCACCCATGCTGCCTTGAACTAATGTTGGACTTGCTTTTTTACGGCTGTTCATGAACAAGAAACTCTTCTGAGAAAGGTGATGGTAGGAGTGACTCAACCTTTGTCCCTCCATCTGAGGCAGATGTYTCTCATGCCCTCTGTGATCCCTCAGGAGGACACACACTATCACATTCCTCTCAGCCAGTCTCTGGAACATCCTTCTGCACTTTGGTGGGCTCTCTTTGCTCCCTGGGTCCTCCCCCACCAAGACACCTTTCTTTTAGAAATCACTGAGTCCAGGTAAAGTGAGAAGGTACATGTTGAGTGTTCCACTCGTCAGCTTTGGGTCTCTTTWGGTGTGCTGGATTCTCAAACCCCAGCCACATTCTAGCACAGAATACTGWCTCTATCCTCTGACATTTCTTGGCTGCACCCTAATCTAGTGCAGGSCAGTTCACAGATTTGAGGAGAACAAACCACATGCCCTCAAGTCTAATTCAGTCTTTCACTATTTTCATAAAACCAGTGTGTGATTCATGGAACACTGACTACATATTTTCTTTTACAGCCACTTGTTCTGCAGCCACTTACAGAAGTAATTTCCACCCAAGACTTGCTTCTGAGMAGTGAATTTTCTGTTTTCCCTGTCTGACCCTTCATTTGCAGTCTCCCAACACCCACCCACTGTATGAGCCAGTTTTCCAAGCTAAAACACAAGCTCCTCACCCTTCCACAATGGAACAATGAAGAAATGAATATAAGTTTATCACTGCATTGATGATGAGTCTTCAAGATTCTTTTCCATTAAGTTCTGKACAATTTAGTATTTTATTGTAGCTCAGCTTTATTACATGTATTGCATTTCTTCTAAACAATATTTCTGTTTAAGGAAAGAAGAAAGTGATGAGATCATCTGTGTAAAAAACATGAGACTGAGAATGTCATTATTGCTTTSAGATTAAAAAATAACCACAAAGGGAGCCAAAATRTTCCATATTCCTACAGGTCTTTCAWCATTGTTTCATTCTGTGGGTCTAASAGTTTCCAAAATCTCCCCTTCCAGSGACCASCAAATATGAACTTCTTAGYAAAATATTGAATTTACTGCATTTCAAGAGCATTTCCAGAGTTGAAAGATTTCTTGCCACTCATGTAATTGTCACTTGTTCTGTAATAGGTTTTTCATGTTTTTTTCCAGATTTTTGACCCAAAGTAGCTTGTTTTAATAGATGAGTGCTTTTAAGAAGAAATGAGATTGTTAATTATGTAGTAAATTATGTTAAGAGGCAAGATTGATAACAATAAGATTATGAGAAGACATTATTTATTTATTCTAAAGGCACAAAAGTCTGAATTAAACCTTATTTGAAAGTATTAATTAATGATTCTTCTGTTCCTAATATGTAGCCTACAAAGAGATATAATATTATGCAGTGCACAAGAAGTGATTAAATTAAAGTATAAAATATTTATGTCACCAGGCTGTGAGCTGGTACTGTAGGTTAGAAATAAAACATGAAAATTTGAGGCTGATAATTGTAACCTAGATAATTTTTCAGACAGATTTTTGTCCTTTTCCACAGCCTCCATTTTTCAGCATGTTTTCTGACGGTCGCCTCAAGAATATGAACACAAATGTGAAGGTGGACGTGTGTCACTATGAAAATGTGCACCTGCCTTTCACAGAAAGACTCTTCCCAAACAGGCAAACATATCTGCAGGACCTCACAGCCTTGAATTTGTTACTTTTTGAAGTAAATGGCAGCTGGTGACCAATTCAGCACCGAGCTGATACCTCAGCGGTGCTCTGGGGGAAATGATCACACGACACTGATGGTGCAGGAGATGGAGCAGGAGGTTTTGGCCATCACATCGACCTTTCCTGCACAGCACACTGAGATGAAAGTGCTCTGTCACAATTCAAGGAAATTCCTTATTTCTTTCCCAGTGCTGTGTGAATGCAGCCCCAACACAGGGGTGAGCTCTGCCCACAGCACCACCCCAAATTGTGGCTGCTTTGCCTGGCAGTGACTGAAAKGAGGCWGGAAAGAAAAGGGTGAGAGGATTATTCTACTCACAGACATATAACTGTACACATTTAAATTTCTAGGGCTCTTCAAATCCCTGCCAGAGTCTGTGAAAAGACTCCTTTTTTTTTTTTTTGGAAGGACTCTTGTGGGTGTTGGGATGGTCTGTGGATGCAAAGGGAGTCAAGATGTGGTGTAAGGAACCAGGTTAATCAAGACTTACAGCACTTCAGTATTTCAAAGGCATCTTTTGCCACTTTTAAATTTAATGGAGTCCAGATTCTCAAAGATAAAGTGTTACTGTTTTTCCAGAATAAAGGATAAAGATTAAGGCTTATTGTGATTTGTAAAAAAACCATCTGGATAACACAAACTCTTTCAGAAGAAGACATTATGTGAGCTTACCTGCAAAAAAAAAAAAGTGGATGTGGTGTGTTTACAAAAACCAGATGTGGTACGTGTGTATGTGATGAAACTTTCAGTTATGCATTTATATGTACCAGCAAAGGGTGAACACTGTCACTGACCTCAACAGCAGGCTTTTGCAGCTTATTTGGGATTTAGGCTTTCATGCTTGTGGGTTTCCTCCAGCTGAGGATCTTCCATGGTTCTACGATTCCATGACTTTCTAATGCCTGTGGGTGATGCTGAGCCTGATGCACTTTACCTGTACAAATATGGATGCTTGTACACACAAAATATCTGTTCCTTTGCGCACTTTTTCAGTCTCATTTGTAAATTATGCCATATTGCAGAGCGGCTCAGAAAGATAGCAAAAATTCAGTTATTACTGTTTGTACCTATAGTTTTGTTACTGGGGAACAGGGGACCTCTGCTATGGAAATGCTGCTTTCAGACTTTGAGATAGTGTCAGTGCTACACAGACTTATTTTGATTCTTAAATTCTTTTTAATGATGAAACCGGAATTAATGGGTATGCTCTGWGAGAGGACTGAAATACCTTGATGTAAAAAGCCAGACTAAGTACAGCAGCAAATTTGCAAAATGGTAGTGCAATGAGCTTCCAAACATTTTGACATAAATAAGATTAACTGTCAGCAGGGAGAAAATCTGCATTASTAATTTGCTGGGCCAAGACTTCAAATGCAAGTTGCTGTCTTGAAACTGATRGCTCCTGAAAGATAATGTGGACATTGAAGGAACCTGCAGAGTGCCAGTTAGATAAAGAACTGCACAAATGTTTTGTGATGCTCTGTTTTATGCTTCCTTCCCCATTTTTTTTTTGTCTGATACTGATTTCTTATGCACCGTGATGGGTTAAGAAACAAATCTCAAATCTCAACTTTTCTTTGATGTACTTTGACTGTGTGACAGAACAGGAGCAGCAGCTTCAGAGCATCAGAGCTGGAGCCCTAAGTTGCTGGTATCACTGAAGCCCAGGCAGACATCCTGCTGTCCTCCAGCTGCTGTTAGAGGTCAGCAAAGGGCCATGTGCCAGTGGTCAGACAGAGCAGAGCCACATGTGGCCCTTCTGGATCTTACTGGATTGCCAAAATCATTCCCAAAATGCTGACTTGGGGCCCACAGTGCAGTTCTCTGCTGATATCTGCTGTTATTCCRATTATTGCCTGCAGTGGCTTCTCATTCTCCTTTTGAGGAATTAAATATTCATTACAGGGGGATGAACAGAGGCTTTCACATTTTTTCCCCATACTCTTTTCTCAAAATATTCCCACAAAAAAAGGTGCCTTGACTTGAAATAGAGATCCTTTCCTAAGCCACTGCTCAAACTGAGCTCAGGTAAGTCATAGGCAATTGATGGGATAGGACAAAATAAGGAGTCATCTCATCTCAAATTATTGTGAAATGCAATGTGATCAGTATCCTCTTACCCTTGCTGTCTTCAGMATGGCTGCTTCCATCACACTGGTCACCCCTGGTGTTCCTGCAAAAACAAAACCAGGGAAACAGGCACCTTTGCAGTTGTCACCCAGCACATTTTATCTCTTTCAGGCTGCTTCAAAAGTGATTCTTTCTTTCCATGAGCTGAACAGCCTCAGTGACTGGCTCTGTGCCAGGGATGCCTGCACTTAATGAGATGAATTCCAGTATTTCTGGCATTTTTTTACCACGTAATGAAGAATCTCCTGATGGAACAGAGATACCAGTACCTGTTTGTCACCCACACTGCCAGGAAGCATCGTGAGTGGGCAGTGGGAGGAAGTGATCACTCTCTGCTATTTCTGAACCAAAAAGGCATGCTGTACTAGGAAAAGGGCAGTGGGATTTTTATCTTGGTAAGGATGGGTAGGGAGGGGGGAAAGTCAGCCAGCAATGGATAAAGAGGGRATTTGTATCCCAGTCAGCATCAGTGGGACATCTCTCACTTTCTATGCTCATCAGAAAACCACACATGCAGAGAAGTCAAAATTGTAGAAAATTTAAAGCACAGCATGAAATTAAATGGAATGGTTATGAGAATTTCTCAGAGACATGGTTTCCAGAATTAAGATTCCTGTTGTTACCTATTCTTCCCTTTATCTGACACTGCTCTCTGAAGTATCAATTATACTGTTTCTCACTAGGTTTTCTCTTATATTTTCTAGTTGCTCACTAACAAAATCCAGATTCTGAGTCTATAAAATCTAGAACAAAAAGGTTTCCTTGAGGCTTTTGTCATGCAGCTCACAAGCTGGTTCCAGCTGCATGTGAATCATCACTCCTGGCTGGACATCACTCCTGGCTGGACACAACCCATCCATGGCTTTTTGAGGAAGACTTCGTGATTCATTTGGGAATCATTCATTTTCCTGGGCCAAAAGGTACCTCTAGGTTTTGTTTTACCCAGTGTAAAAAGTGCCCTAGAGACAGCACAGAACTGCTCCACTACCTGATTAACATTAACTGGAGTATTGCTCACTAAAGGTCAGGGAAGAATTACTCCCATAGTTTGTTTGCAGGGACAAGTCCCTAATATTAGTTCTCTTGATTCCCAGCAGGCTCTGGCTGCAGCTGCCACAGCCAAAGGGAAGGCTCTTGGCATACTGAAATCAGCATGTTTTAATAAAATTCTGATTTTCTGAGCCTTTTTATCTCCTTAAAATTTTTCAACCAGTGCCGCATTCCAGTTTCACTAATAGGCCGTTGTGACCCATTGATTGTGGACCAAGTGAAATTTTCATTCAGTGCAGAATGCTTCCTGAGCTTCAAATGAGGGTTTTAAAAACAAGAAGGTAAAATAGAAATTTGAAGAAGATGATAATTTACAATGACCTTTCTCTTTAGTGTCCTGAAAGTTGTAGCCAAAACTGAACTAGACAAATACATGACTGGCTGATTGATCAATAGCCTGAAGATGCTTTTGCTGAAGTTAATTCATCCAGACAGACTCCTCAGGGAATTCTCACACTATGAAAATTTCCGAGAGGTAAATTAAATTGATGAATCTTCAAATGTTAGTCACATTAAATTGATTTAGTTGAAATTTGTCCTCTGTCTTTTGCTTGCTATAATTGCCTACAGACAGTAAATTGGATGCCATATCTGAGTGTTGGTACCGTGCATCTCTGTTATGCAGATAACGCAGGACACAGAGCATAGAAAACTCAGTCTGTGGATTGGCACTACTGTGCCAGGGCTAGGAGCTTAATTTGATAGGAATTGGGACAGTAAATTCGTGACAGCAGGAATATTGTTCTGTTTCACATGTAGGAATTCCTGGCCTGCTACCAAAGGAASAATTAATATTCAGGAAGAAGCAACTGAGAAAGGAAGCGGTTGTATTTTGTTACTCCTGTAAAAAAAAAAGCAGAATTCTGCAGCTGCCTCTCCGAGGTGCTGAGTTCTTCAATGACTCTTGCTCCAGGCTGGGSWSTCTAACATGAGAAGGCAAAAGGATMCACCAGGGAGCTCAGCCCCAAGATAATCTCAGTGGTGGAGACAGGCAGGAGGAGTTATCTGAGCCAAAAAGTTCCTCAAATCAGATGAACCAGACCACTGAAAGTGAAATCTAACYGGAACTGTGTCTACTTCTCTTGATCACAGGAAAACATGAGCTGGAGCAAGACAGGTATTTTCAACTCTGTGCATAGGCAGCCATAGGTAACCAGTGATGACAAAAGGAACTCAAGTCTCTGAATCTCAGAGGCAGTCCCTCACCAAGAGAAGTTGTTTGGCTCTGGCTCTTAAGCTTCCCTGATGCACCAGAGAGGAATAAAACCTTGCCACATTCAAGTGCAATCCTCAAGGAATGCTGAGATGAGCTTCTTCAAACCATAAGAGCAATGGGAGGTGAAGGATAGGCTGGTGGCTGAAAATAAAACCCCYAAAAGTGATGTTAATGTTGTGATCAGCTCCTGTGGTATTTTGATTTGGCTTTTAATGGAAGAGGGTTGCTGGCTGTGTGGTGTTTTGGGACACAGGAGTGCTAATCCTAGTGCTTTGTTCAGGGAATTCAAATCACTAATAAAGGACTTAAAATAATTGATTAGAAGATCTGTAGAGATTATTTTCATGGTGCTGTATGTAAGTTTACAAATGATTACAGGATTAATTACCTGTAATTTCAGATAAATTCCTACTTTCATTTCCCTTATGTCTGAGCATAACCTGTGGAGGAGAACAGAGCTGGAAAGTTTTATCATTAGGGATCCCAAGCAAACTGGCATCCTCCCCTCCTCTGGGCAATCCCCTCAGTCTCACTGTCAGAAGTGAATAGCCCACTGGATATTTTATTCCTGTATTGCTTTGCAAGGTTTTCCTCAGTGTRTAGACTGGGCAAGTAGAGAAGATGAGGGGTGGGAAGGACTCAGTGAGTGGAGCACAGGAGCCAAACTTAAAGCATTAAGTCTTAAATCTATTTCCTCACAGCCATGGCCACATTAAAGAGCAGGAAGCAGCGACTTCAGTCCTGATATAAGCATTTAATTTCCATGTGTTCTCACAGGATGAATTTTGTTTCTCAGCAGATGTACAGAGGCAGATCTGGTTATCCATCTCAGTGAACCGATGCAAAGTGCTTGGTGTGATATCCAGACAGCAAATTTAGAAGCAGATGTGCAGTGGGGACAGTTGGATTTAAAATTAATTGTGTGCACACCTGCTGCCATTTCCATGGCTCTTTGGAGACACTGCCAAACGTGTAGGGCTTGAACCTTGTCAGCAGTGCTCTAGTGAGGAGGTTTGGGGAGTACCCTAATTCTACCCTGATGAGCAGAAACTGTTCACAGCTGTCCCTACCTGACACAAGAAGTTAAATGTGAACCAGAAAAAAAAAGATGTATTCACTTAGAGGAACGTGAAGGTGCAATTTAGGTATCTGGGTTTAACTTGTGTCTGGCATTTCTGTGCCCATTTTGGAATCACAACAGATCCTCCCAGTAGCACATGCTTCTTAAAACCACCCATTCCAGTGCAATTTGGGGTAGCCAGGGGATCATCTAGCAAGCTTGGCTCAACTATTTTGTCGGTAATTTTTCTAATATCCCGTTTAACGTATTCAACAAGCCTTTGTGGTAATTTTTGTCGAATTTTTCTCAGCAAAAGAAGCCAAATTTAGTGATTGTTATGATAATTATTTTTGAGATTCTGAYATTTTTGGACCCTGAATTTCAAAACAGGTAGTAAAGTAGACATTGTTGGCTGTATGAAGTGATGTACAAGATAAAAAAAAAAAAGATTGTCATGCTTCTGAAGTTGAGATTTATCACCATTTGAATTCCTTTGCATTCATGAATACTGCACTTCTGATAGGAAAGACTATTTTCTCTCTGTTTTTTCACATCAGTAACATTCAAGCATCAARTTTCATTTTTCTTGTCCAACCAACCATTAATATGGAATATGCTGCTCAAGGAATTTGAACTGATTCCCAAATGCACCTGTAGATGTGCTACAATGCAGTACCAAAATCCAAATGAACCGTTCCTACGGCAACTGTTACAGCATCATCTGTCCCAAACAATCCCTTCAGTGATGCCTGAATCAGATACAGGTAACAATTATGGCATTTTAAATTACAGTAATTTAAAATCCAAATATTTTCTCACTAAGGCCAAAATCACACTCTAAGTGGACTGTTACCAGACTGTTGCTGGGCTTAGGTGCATTTAAAAGATTGTATCTGTCTGTTTCAAGGATGCTGACAATTCCTTCTAATAACATTTGGCAATTTATAATTGCTATGTTCTGTCTGAAGACCTTCTGTCATGTTCATGCAATCTCTATGAGAGATTTCCAAACAAAATGATTCATAAAGAGCCATAATTAACTGGAAGAAAGCCAGCTATCTAAACAAACACTACCATTAGCATCTCTGGCAAGCCCAGAAAYAGTCTTTAGAGATGCCACTGTCACAATGAAAAAGCTTTCAAAATAGCTTGAAGATGTATTCTACATGTCATGGAATRATTCTGTCCAGCCCAAGACCCTGAGAGCTGTATTTATGAAAGTTCAGATGGACATGAACCTCTGGAACAAGTTCAGAGGAGGCCATGGASATGATCAGAAGGCTGRAGCACCTGTTCAAGAAGAAAGGCTGAGAYCRTTGGARTTGTTCAATCAGGAGAAGAGAAGGCTCTGGGGAGATTTCAGAGCAGTAACTAAAGGGGGTTACAAGAGGGCTTGAGAGGGACTAGGACAGGAGAAGGGGGAATGGCTTCAAAGTGAAAGAGAGAAGGTTTGGAGTGGATATTAGTAAGAAATTCTTTACTGCAGAGTGGCAAAGCACTGGAATGGGTTACCCAGGGAAACTGTGGATGCCCCATCCCTGCAGGAGTTCAAGGCCAGGTTGGAAGGRGCTTTGAGCAGCCTGGTCCAGGGGTTCCTGCCTGTGGCAGGGGGAGTGGAATTAAACGTTCTTTAAGGTCCCTTCCAACCCAACCCATTCCATGATTTTATGATGCTTAGAATAATATTTTGTGAAGCTGAGATGATTATAACATTGCTGTTAGCTGTGTAACAGTGATCTCTGATTTAACAGCTGGGTCATGGCACATGTTGTCCAAAATTCAAAGGGAACACAAAATGCCTCCTTAGTTCAGCTGAAAGTTCCAGCCTTGGAGCAAATCAAGAAGGAAGGCATTTTAATTCAACTACCACTTGCCATAATTTCTCTCTGTGCGGGAAGGTGTATAAATCAGTACTCAATATTTGGTGTGCAAATATTAGGATGCACTGCATAGCCAACAATGAACCTTACCATCTTTTCCTGTGGTCTGTCTGAATTATGGGAAAGGGCATGTACCTTAGATAAGCCCCTAGTTACTGGTACTAATTCAGGAAAAGAAAATATTGGCAAAAAAAGACAATATTTCATAGAAGAAACCCACAGGAAAACAGTACAGATAAATGAGGTGGAGGGTGCTATTCAGGACTCCTTCAATTGAATCCAACATGCTTCATCAGTAACTTTTCTAATCAATAATGATGCCAAAAATGGACATAGTTAATCTTTTATTATAATGGGCCAAACTTCTACATCATCAGCAAAAGCCAAAAGAAGAAAGTTATGGCTCCTGGTCCTCTGCCCAGCTTTGGCTTGTGAGCTGGTCTGGGCAGCTGCTCGTAAGTGAATCTGCTGGCCAGAGTCTCCAGTGGGAAATTCAGAGCTGTGGCTTAGCTAAGTGCACAGATTTCTAACCACATTTCCTCTCTGCCCCTCCTCGTGCCCAGCAGTGACCCTGCCCTTAGAGGAGATAAGAGGGAGTGGCAAAACCTGACTTCACCTATTGCACACACAAGTGAAAATTCATCTCCATGTTGCTCATTTGTAATCTCATTAAGGCAAAAGGCTTCCAGTCTTTTTATAGAGTATTTGGTTAAGATACATTAACAATTTTGTTATATAAACAATTAGGATCCTTACTATAATCCAATCTTGCAAAGAGGCTTTCATGACATGCTTTCTCCTTCTTTTGACAGTATTTGCTATGTTGAATATAAGGCAGTGAAAGGAGAAGGACCTTTATTTGTAGTGCATACCCTACTTATTAGAAATTTGAATTAAATAGTTTCTTCTCCATTAGATTGAACCTGAAATTCCTCCCAAACTCTCTAGGAGTGTAGAGGAACTRATGACATGTTTGAGATACTGATGGAAGATAAATCACTTGTCTCCAGTTTTCTGATACACCACAGCAAATTGAGTTTTGTGGTAGATCTGCCTGCAGATATGTAATGCCATAGAACATGATGCAGAAAGAATTGCATATAACTGATGGGCTGAACAGTAAAGGTAGGAAATTATGGGAGCACTGTGGAGTGAAACATCCTGTCCTCAGTGAATTAAAAATGTACACATCTGTGCTGACCTACATCTCTCCTCAAATGCAAAGAGGAAGCCCCAGCAGCAGCCCAGGGTGATCCTGGAGGAGATTAATCACAAAGTCTGTTTTTACCACTGTTACCATTGCATTACCAGGAAATGCAATGAAGCACCACCTCTTTTCATTAAAATGGGTTGCTGGTCTGAAATGCAAGCATGGCAACCATCAAGGGGTAAGATTTCTRGGGCCATGAGTTTGTAGATGAGTTGTGCTGATTAGCAGGCCTATCAACAAAGCTACTTAAAAAATCTTTTTTGTCTCTGTGCTACTGTCAAATTCTCATAGAGAACGAGGAAATGGAGTAAAAATCAAAGGGGATTTTAAAATTCGTAAGATCTGTGTTTCATCTATTTCTGTRGAGCTTTGAAGATACCCTGTTTTGATAACCCAGGCAATAAAAGCAACACAATTTTACCTCAGTGAGCTGCTCCAAGGGAAGAGCTATTCACTCTATGCTCCCTTTCTCTGCATGCAAGAATTCATCAGCCTCAGACTGTGTTTTCCCAGTCAACATTAACCATTTCCTTGCCTGCTCTCTGTATGCAATAACAATAAACCCCTTCAGGAAACTATTGCTTTCCCTACAGGCACAACTAGAATATGTATGAATTATCTGTACACTGTGACCCAGTCCTTTTCAATTCAAAATAAAAGCATTTCAGGGCAGGTGGACAAGATTCCTTCAGCAGCTTCAAGAGTGTTTGTCTAGCTAACCTGGATGAATGTGAAAGTGTCCGAGTCCATCTCAGCACTGAGTGCACCTACCCTGATCTCTAAACTCTTCMTTGCAGTCCTACATCATTGGCCTCCTCTTATGATGGCAGGAAAAGCCATATGAAGATGACTGATTTGCTGAGATTCATTCCCAGCCATCGATGTGCTTTCTTCTTGGTACTAAATTAAAAGTTACTGAAATCATTGTTGGGTTCTATGAGAAGTTCTTAACTTCCATGCTGTAAAAATTGGAAGGAATTGTATCCCATTCATCCCCTGGTTTTATCCTGGATGACAATACTGTCTTTTTTACCCACTTCTGCTTTAGAAACCACAGAATCAGTGACATTTCCCTGTCTAGTTCACTGATATGGTGGCACTGGAGCTGCCTTTCAATAAGCATAGCTCACTTGGTCTGCACTGAGCAGGGACTCTCTCACAGAGTTACTGCTAGAATRTTGTCAGATGAAAGTTTAGGGTCTGTACATTTTCCCTGTTTTAGCAGGGGGAGGTGGGCACATGCAGACTGAGAACTGATTAGTTTTCTTGTCTTAAATCTAATATGCATCTTTCTCTCTCTTTCCCAAGACTAAGATATAACCCACCCAAATTCATAACTTCTTTGATTTTTAGAAATTTGGGATTGTATCTTTCTAAGGGATCTCTGAGAGGGAATTGCAGGTTGACATCTCTGTCCAAGGAGWACATGGTATTGGTGAGAAAAGTAATGGAATGAGGAGGCACCTGTGGACTGAGCAATAATTCCCACTAGCACAAAACGTGGAACTACTGTGATGTGCATTACATGGTTGGTGCCCCTCTTCATTACCTTGTTTTGTTTAGAAATCTTCAGGATGACTGCCTTGCAGCTGATGCTGCAGCTCCTGCCACAGTGAAAAACCCTACTGTGTCTGTAAATACTCTCCTTTTCCAGTGAKAAATTGTGCTGAAATGAATTATCTTTCCAACCCAAGAAGTGCTACAGGATATCTGATGGCTTAATTTTGCTTTGCTCTACAGGATTTTGCTTAGTCAATGAAAACAYTTAGACTGTGACCTTCCTTCTGTACTATATCTTGGCGTTGTTTTGATTTAAAAGGTCCTCATACTTCTGTAGGTAGATGGGAAGCAAAAGACATTTTAAACCCTGCTCTTGCCAATAGAAATCGAAAAGAGTGAGAATCTGATTCTTCTTATCTCAACTGAGCCACTTTGCATCTAGATAGAGCAAAATGAAATAATCAGTATTCCACTAGCTGCCACTGGTGAAGAATGATAAAACAGCTCCATTCCYRCCCTGAAAGAGGAACCCAGCTCTTSASATGGCCTTTTACACACTGGTGCACCTTGCTYCTAACAGTGCCTGCACCACAGCTTGAAATTTGGGCACCCATTGAAGTCTACACRTTAATGAACCTTTGATAAAAATTGTCACACAGATCCTGCCATTAATATTCAAAGAACCAGAGACACGTCAGGAACTATTTAATGGCAGTAGCTCTTCAATGATTRGGAGAAAATGTTAAATACACTGGGTAAAATCTCATCTGGTAGGAAGTCACMCTCATGAAAGTCTTTTATCAATACTAGAATATAATAAAGATGTAGGATCTAAGTGAAATGTTACTAGAGCTGTGATCTCTGATCTCTGTCTCCTGTGGCATCATTCACATCATTGTAGTTATTCTAGTGAAGTGTGCTTTGTTTCATTTTTCTTTCTTTTCATCTACAAAGGAAAATAACCCCTAACTWAAAACCTCAGTTCTGTGATGAGAAATGAAGTGTGCAAGCCCTTGTATTCTGAGATCCAAATGTATCTGACTGCAAATATGAATTCACCTTTAGAAATCCAATTTAAATTCAAATTAAGGTCATATCTGAGGAATTTAATATGCAATGGTAGTATTGTTTTCTATTGGAGACTACTAATCACTCTGTGATTAGAATGTGGAAACATTTCCAAATGAAAGTTGTCATAAAAGGGAGAAAGCAGTTCTGCTTTTTTTTTTT
>NW_026623271.1:36277-38041 GCF_030028575.1 Malurus melanocephalus | reverse complement strand
CCTTCCCTTCCCTTCCCTTCCCTTCCCTTCCCTTCCCTTCCCCTTTCCTCTTCCTCCTCCCTTCCCCTTCCCCCTTTTTTTTTAGTTTAGACATAATGGATAATATGAATATTAATTAATTCCATTATGTGTTCCTTATAATTCACTCATGAGCCCTGGATTCTAGGAATTGTACCATAATAGAAAACAAAGTCCATAAACCCATTGTTTATCTTATATAACCATCTAACAAGCGGATACCTCCATATGAAAGATTTATTTTCTGTCTTCTCAGATACAGTAATTAGTATTTGATGCACACACATTTATACTAATGACAATTTTAACATGTATATATATATGTATATATGCACACAAGTTAATAAAAGCATGAAAGTTATAACCCATCAGACAGATATGGCAGGCATCAATTTGCATTAGACTTTGCTCCTGGTGCTTTCTTGACTCACCATTAGATCAATTCCTTGCCCAGAATCATTTTGTCTTGTATCACTGAGCAGGGGAATTGCACAAGGGACCTGCATCAACATCAAGCAGCAGAGGTTTCACCAGCACAGCAGAGCAGCCTCAGGCATGGAACTTTTCCGAACCTGAAATTAGTAACTGAAGTCTCATTCAGTGMTTTTTGGCCTGTAGGAAGGACAGCAGAGTCAGTGATTCCTGGGGGATATCTGCTCTGGGAAGGGCTGAACTTTGCAGGGTTGGTTCCATTGACTGGACCAGGTTTCATGCTGGGAAACAGAATGACTGTTCTGGGTCAGAGCAGACTCTACCTAAATTAGAAACTTGAGTCCAATACTGATTTGAACCTTGAGAGAAGGTCAGAGAAGAGCTGTAAAGGACAACAGCAGGACCAACATAGCCCATGGCATGCTTTCTTCCAATCTTTCATACGTTGAGGTGTCCCTAATGAGGCAGAGCCCAAAGCAGATTGGATCCTCTCTCAGACTTTGACTGATTGAGACTATTTTTAGAAAAATCACATCTAAGGATATAGTTTTTTCAGGAAAACACAAAAATATTTTCACTTTAAGGTATATTCTTATGTGCAGGTGCAGTTGACAGTGTTSCCCCACCGATAAAACAGGCAGAAATCTGGAATTTCAGATCTGGAAGCTGTGTGAGTAGAGATAATTTACTGCAGAGTGGGACCTAATTAGCCACACTAGAGGGGAGTTTTAGAAGGTGAATGTTTTTCATCATGGCAGCCCAGAATACAGATTAAAACCTTCTCCCTTGCACCCCTCCCACACGACACAGGGATGTCTGTGTGACTTTTGATCTCTGATACACTCTGTGTGTCTTTACCTTTTTTTACATATTTTTCTACATTTTTTTTACATTTAAATGTTCCATTTTAATTTCAATGAAAGTTTTGCCAGTTTTGAGAGTTTTTCTGAGGACTCAAGCACTAATTTTGCCTTCTTATAAAACAGGCAGAGCAGCAGTTTTCACTTTGCTGTCTGTGACCTGTAYTTTTCTGTGTGCATGCTTCTGCTAGTGCAGTTTGGAGGTCATGGAAAATATCAATGAGAAAAAATTCTATTATGAGGTACCTTCTCCTATTCATTGTGTTCCTTTGGTAGCTGGTATCACACTCTGCACAAAAGTTATTTTGGAAACAATGCTTTTACAGAATTCTGACACAGAATTATGACACTCCTATATAGTAAGGATAACAATAATCATCTAAAGGAGGKTTTATTCTTTTTTAAGTGCACTGAACTGAAGTGAAGCTGGATCACTTTTTCTGTTTCCATTGTT
>NW_026623271.1:28311-36105 GCF_030028575.1 Malurus melanocephalus | reverse complement strand
AAAGCAAGAAGTAGTTCATAGAAAGTCCTTGATGCCTACAACAATCTTTGGCACTTCGGGATGACTGAAATTCTGATCGCTGAAATGGAAAGAAAGAGGTCAAACCTTGAGATCTGCAGAACCTTGGAAAACATTAGGTTGCTAGGATGTCACAGTTTTTAATTTGCTCTATAAAATATTTCAAAGAAAGATTTCAAATAATTCTGTATAAAATATTTTCTCAGTTTRCAAATTTGCTTTTATTTTTTGCCCTGTTTTTCTTGATTTGAAATGATAGTCAGCTGCTTTCTTTATTGTAAATATAAAGTTTAGCTATCCTTTAACACATCAGAGATTATGCCTGCAAATGCATGTTCATCCATGTTTGTACATGTGGGCCATGCCATGAAAAAGGGAAATACGGGAAAATGGGAAAAATTGGGAAATATGTAAATATTAGGCAAATTTGTTACCTTTTAGAGCTTTCCTCAGAAATCTATTTCCTTTACTTCTTTTTTATGCTAAAGGCAGAGGAGCACACCCCGTCAGCAAATTCAGTGCAAATCCAAAATAAATCCCCCAAATCCATTGGAATCACCTRGGTTTTAGACCAGAGTGTAGGTATGGCAGCACTTTAACAATGCCATGGAGAGAGCCCATGCAGGAGGAGCAGAGGGAAAACACAGRAATGAAGGTGGGCAGTGGTCTGGGTGGGTGGCAGGTCCTGGGGTGGGTCTGTGCCTGCAGCACAGCCTGGGGCTGCTCGTGGTGACAAAAGGAACAGGCTGTGCACACAGCATCCTCTGCCTCAGGACAGCACTGCAAAGGCAAATTTCCCTGCTAAACTGCWTGAAAATAAAACCATCAATAAACTTGAAATACTTTGATGCAAGGTCGGTTTCACATTCTTTCTCCAGGCTGGCTATAAAGTGACATCAGCAATGAACTCAGAGTTTATAGCTGCTCATTTGTCATCATGCCCAGAACACTCCTSTGAGGCAGTGCAGTTTATGTAGCACAAAGCAGATCCCCAAGATGATGGGTGACTGCCCGTGATGGGTGACTCTGACAAGTGATTCAGATAACAGTGTGAGATTGAGGAAAGGAAAAACAGGACCACATCCTAAAAATCTCTGCCCCAAGAAAGAATCCAGTAAATAGTAACAGAGAGGAAAAATCTGTGGTGATCTAATATTGCTATTATGTTATGATTGTCTGCAGAGCTCGAGCTCTGCAGCCTTTCTCTCTTTCTCTTGCTCTAATCTGTGTGGGCATTTCTATTATCCCTGTCACCACAGCGTCTGAATGTCTTCTAAGCAACAAGAAATAGTAACTCTTTTTTTTCTCCCATCAACAAAATATGGGCTTTATCTCAGCTAGCATGAAGTCTTCTAAAAATGTCAGTGTGCCGAGAAGGAGAGCATGGAGATTTATCACGGATCCAACACCTCATTCTCCAGTCTGCTTTCTGCTCTGTTTATGCATTGCTTTGAGTCTCTCTGTGATGRTTGGAACGAGATGATGTCTGTGGTATTTATGGGGTATTTATATAAGGAATGGTTCTTTAAGTGCAGCAACAAGGTTAAGTGTGATGTAGCAACTCAAGAAGTGCTTTTGACAGCTGAGTACCCCCTTCCAGGAAAACATTGTCTGCTTTTTTTTAATTGCAAATGTAAGATACTGAGCAATACTGCTTGCAGCACTAGGTCTGTCACACACAGCAAGAGAGACACCTACCATAAGTGACAAAGTAATCACAGGTCATTGTGTAACRGATGCTTTAGTCACGTTTTACATGAGGTAAAACTCATTTTAAACATGCTCACAATAAGCTWTGCTGCCTTGACAGTGCTTTGATTAAAGTTTAACCTCAGTCAGCCCCTGCTCTGCTGCTGGCCAGGGTAACARGGTAGAGCCCTGTCACCTCCATTCACATTTCAAAATGAATGGAGCTACCAACAATGCTTTGTTAGCATCTTCACTGAACAGAGAGGGAGGCAGAGAGGTAATGTGTAAAGGTCCTTAAAATTCTAAGAAAATATAGTTTATCATCATACTCCATTATTATTATCACTAATTACTTTAGTAATTCAAACTGTCATACTGTATGCTTTAAGAGCGAGACAGGAAGGAGCTTGTTCACTTCTTTGTGTGCTTTTCTTTTTTTCCTCAGAACAGTCCTTTGAAACCTTATTTGCATTGAAAATACTTATTGAAAAGCTGAGTCTCATGTCAGGGTTCCTATTCTACTCAGAGGATGTAATTTTGCTTTGTAAATTGGTCTCTCATCTTGAATGAGCAAATAAGCATCCTGGTGGATGCCAATTAGATGAACTTTTGTATCCCAAGTAGAACTGCTGAGAGCAATTTTGATGGACTGAATTTGCATCTGAATATGCTTTCAACTGGATCTAAAACACATTGTAAAATCAGATTGATCTGTCCAGAGTTCCTCCAATGGAAAAGATTTCAGTAATGTAATTTTATCTGGACAGGTTCAGAGCAAGACATTTTTATATCTGTTTAGTTTCTAACAACCCAAATAACATATCTTAAAAAGCCAACATGAAGGTATTTCAGTTTTTCTGCAAGTAAACACTGGGGATAGTTCCAGCTTTTTRATTCTGTTCTTTTGAGACTTATCTTCAAGGAAAAATCTGGAACACTGATTTTTACCAGAATCAAGTCAAACACTGAAATCCTGAAATTCTTTWGAAAAACAACTTCCATTCTCACGCTCAATTTGTAGAGGGAGAAGCATTGATTGCTTAAAATGTTTCCAGCTGCAATAGTCTAAATCAGGAATTTAAAAATATTTTTGATGGATGCTGCCTTTGGTAATGGCAGYGCTGGGTATAATCACGGACAGGAATAGCACTGATTACTGGTATCAGCCAAAAGCATTTCCAGCAGCTCAGACTGTCTGTCTGTCCTTCAGAGACAGCTTCCGTGCCATTATGCTTTATGCTGTGATGGCAGAAGTGCTGAGATTTGTACCAGGGTCTCTGGGCACTAGAGAGTGTGCTAACCTGGACTTTCACAGTCTCCTTACATCTGAGGCTGATGTTCAGGGAATGCTAAGCAGTTTCAGGAGAGGGTTTTTTTGGGAGAAGTTGTTGATCACTATCCTTTCATGAGCAGGCAGGATTAGTGTGCACTTTTAAAATCTATTCCTCTGCATCCTAAACATCCCAAGCCACAGCAAAAGTGCATAATCATCTTGCCTTTAGGCAAATGATATGCCAGTCTTTTGCAGTAAAAATACTTTTCTCTCAGCACCACGGAGCTACAAATTGGTGCTCCTGATGTACTGTGTAATTCTTCGTCTGGACTCACAAAAATACTGCAACTTTTTTTTTTTTTTTGAAGTAATGGTCAGGGAAGATGAAAGTTGCTGTAATTCCTATAAAACCTCTTGTGAATTGTTGATTCTTCTTGGATTTGGAAGATCAGCTTCAGCACTGGTGGGCATTGCAACATAAGGACAGGCACTGACCAGTGCTCTGTAATAAGGGATCACAACTGARCAAAGGTTAYCCAAAACATCACTCTCATCTAGTTYCTGAAGTCTGAAATAARATCCTGTATTAGTGTGAGGCATYAACTCCAGTAATCACTAAAGGAAAGACACTTTAGTGAACACATAGGGAATCTCCTTTTAAAAGTAACAACAGTAAAATTACCCTGCTTCACTGAAACAGGGACAATGAGAAGGGGGTGCCTCTCTCCCTTCAGCAGTCCCTTCGTCATATCAAGGACATTTTTCTAAGGAATTCCAAACATGGCTAACTTTATCCCAGTGCTAGACCTGAAGGGAGCCCTGATGAAGATATTTGTCGGCTACTTTTGTTTCATGTAACAGAATAAACACAACAGAATCGGTTCTTTAAAATTAGCAGCCAGAGGCTGAGGTGGGAGAGCCATTCTGCGTAGCCTTCTGCCGTGTCAGGATGCAAAGATCAGCTCAAGGACTGCTCTGAACCCTGACCCTGCTGAGAGTGGCCATCCTCAGATGGTCTGTGGCTCCACAAGCTCAGCTCCCAGCCCCAGCCTCCCTCCTCTGGTGGAGTTTTCAAGAGATGGAGCATTGCAGTGCTCCTGAGGAGTTGAGCCTCTTACACAGCACTTAGGAGAAATGAGGAGGAAGGGGAAATGTCTTTCCTGAGTTTTTGCTTTTCCTTTTGAAGAGAGGCATTACTTCAGCCACCACCTTTACCAATCCCCTGCTCCCCTGTGCTGTGAGCTCTCCGTGTGCAGCCAAAGAGGCTGAATTWATCTGAATTTATCAGATGTTCAGTGATGAATGCTGCTGTGGGCAGACCATGGAGTGGCAGGGAACCTTTGAAGAGTCTGCAAGGGAGGGAGGAGGGAGAACTGTGTCATCTTGACATCTCAACAGCCCGCCAGTTTCCAGAAATAAAGATCACCCCTATCCCTTCCCCAGCCTGGCAGACAAAGCCCTGGCCTGTGCTGCTTTCTGAAGCACAGCCCCACATGCCTCACAGTTGTTTCAYAAAGATCTGATGCACACAAAGGCAGGCCTGTGTTTATAGCAGTGGCTAGACAAACTCACAAACAATTCCTCTCCCAACAGCACAAGTTCACACAAAATCCCAGTCTTCAGGGAGCTGGAAGATAAACACGAATCTGTGTTGCTCTTTTAAACAGAAAGTTCTACAGAAAATGATGGCTTTATCTCTTTAAATGCCAGCTCTACAATTTTGAGGGATAAAGTTTGAATCCTTATTATAGGTTACTAGAAGCACAAGAAACACTTTGCTACAGCTAAGAAAAGCTTTCAGATGATTATGAGTTTAAAGCTTCATGTTRTATGTGCTGCTGGGTTAGCAGCCTCCTAACTGTGCTGTATTTTTTTGTAGCTGCAGAAAATGATATGTTGCACTTCAGGATTGTTTGGGAGAAGATACATATTGCATACAGATGGAGAGATGGGGAATTTTTGCCCCCAGGAGAGCTCTGTGAAATGGAATATATCAAAAAGCAACCCTTAAACCTTTCGTATTCTCATATAAAGATGTTTGCATATATTCATACATGCACATTTTGGCACATACCTGCTCTGATGGGGGAAAAAAAATTAGGAAAAAAAATCCTTCCCAGAAGGTCAAAAAGCTTTTGGATTGTCACAAGACATGGGGGGAAACACTATCCTAATGCTGTACTTGAGCTTCTTTTTGTTGGTGTTGCTGACCTGGACCCCTGCTCAGACAACACAAAGGGTTACTGCAAAATGTTCACACAGAGCTTTGGAAAAATGAACTTGGGAATCAGAGTCACTGAGGGCTGCAGGCTTCTCTGGGAAATGCTGGAGGAAACATTGGCCTACGGTACATGGTGGTTTTTTCCTCTCATCAAACAAAATTGCCAAAGTGTAGAATKTTTCCCTGCAAATCACTTTCCTCAGTGGAAGAAGGTGAAGCTAATGAACCTGGTAGAGAAAAACTCGTTGTTAGCAATACTGAATCTCTCCTATTCATGAGGAGCCCTCTGATTCAGCCCACCAGATTGAACAGTCTTTATTAATCCCATCCCACAGCACTGATTGCATTAACATTATTCTTTTGTATTGTACAATAMTCTATAACATTGAAACCTTGAGGAGATAGAAGCTAAGCAGGGAGACCTACAAGAAGAATCCATTACTCTAGAAGCTAAAAAAATCTGACCTGTGGCAGCTTCAGCCTGAGCAGGAAAGATCCACTTGCTAATAAACTATCCAAAGAGAGGSASMAGGAGAGAGAGAACAGGCTGAACCYTTGACAAGATGCTAAGTRGAAGTTTTTTCTTGYCTAACATTTTTTCACTCATGACAACTCTCACTCAATTCCAGTTGAAAGCAGCTGCTTCCCTAGAATGGGCTGCAGCTTTCCCAACTTTCTCTCTTGGCCTCATGTGTGTCAGAATGTCATATACAAATTTCCACTAAAAAAGTGTATGTAAGCCTTTTTTTTTTTTCTCATTAAAATATTCTTGCAATAATCTTTAAAGATACCACAAGTTCTGTTGCCTCAGAAATGTGTTCTCTGTAATACCTTTTCTCAATATTGTCTTTATGACCACTCAGGGTGCGACTTTTAAACTTATTTTGATTGTATTAAAAAATTCCAAGATATGTTGCAGCTCTCTGTCATTAGATTCATGTTATATGATTTTAGTTTTCAGTTAATGAAAATGGAAACATTGAAGAATGTTCAGACTGCTGGCAATTTTGTTTATTTTCTCAAATCCTATTATATTCCATTCTTATTGCAGAACCCATTTAGGAAGAAAGTAACATTTCAGGTTCCAGTTCTGGAAGTGCTGAATGCTCTCAGCAAAGGGCACAAGTCCTTCCACAAAGGATCTGCATAGCAAGGTATCAGATTTTTGGGTATCAGATTSTCCTTCAAAGAGGTGTCTGGATTCCCACTTAGGTTTAGAAAAGTCAATCTCTCTGCAGCAAAACCATCTCTACAGGATTTGCTATCGACTGCCCTGAGCTCCTTGTGCCTCATGCTGGCTCTTGGCAGCTCATGCTCACTTGCTGAGCTCTTCCTCTCACTTTGCAGGGACCTTCACCATCATACTCAGGGGAGTGAATTCTGCTTCAAGAGCTGCTTGTCTGAGTCAAAATCTCTTTCCTGGGTAAACTGCAGCATTTCCCAGCACCCAGGTCTGGATGTCTGTCTGAACTACCTAAATATGGGAGCCCCCACCTTATTTTAGGTGCTTAAGAACCAAGAAATCGAAAAGCAAAGGCCACCTCTGAATACGCTGAACTTTAAAATCAATGAGTTTTTGCTTTCTACTCCTTACTCCTTCTCAGCCCATCTGTTGGATCTGCACCAGCAGACAGAACCACATGACCTGCACTACAGGATGAAATGACTTTAAATGGCAACGTGGCACTAGTACAGCAATAACATCTCAGCAGCAGACAGAGTGAGATTAATATCACCATTAGCAAGTGGATGTTTGATATATTAACCTCAAGGATTCATTGGGCCTGTAAATCTGCAGGGGCTCCGTTGGGTTCTCTGCTGTTACAGATCACAGAAATAATGTAAACAGGCATTTACTGGGGCCTGGTGGAACTGGAGAGTCTGTGTTTGCTTGAACAGTCTTTATAAAAGGTAGAAATCTTGTTATAATATAAACACAAAGGTATATGTATATAAACAGTGTTTTATGGAAGAAAATTTAATAAACATAAACTCAATARGCAGAAGTTAAAAGCAGCYRCATATTAAATAWTGAAAGGRGAAAACAGCAGCTCCTTCATCCTTGTGAGCTCAGAGATGGAAAGTTTCAGCAAATATTGAGGGCAGAATTCCTCTAAAGAGAAATATAAAGAGAASAGCAAAATACCTGAGCCTGTGCAGCCACTGGGCTGGGAGAATGGAGGCACAGCAAGCAGATCTGATGCTGAGAGAGTTTTCTGGGTGTCACTTGGCACTTGGTGCCCACAAACCCCACTGTGTCCCTAAATCRAACCAAACCTCACATCTGGCAGGGTCTGGCCCTTCATGATGGGGCTGCTGCTGCTCTCTGCTGGTGCAGTCAGGCTGAGGAAATCACTGCACAACAAAGCAGCTCCGAGAAAACAAATGCTGCTGCCTAGAGCTGGGCAAAGAGTGGCCATTCCCCACCAGAAAGGTTCTGGGATTTTCAGCCTCTGTTTTTCTTTCTGTTTTTTAACAGATGTTGGTATACCTTCACATCCGTCAAGGGAAATATTTGGGATCTATCAAAATATTCTGTTTCAACAAAACAGCTGTTTTTCTCTAAACTTTGAAACTTTTCTGTTATAATATG
>NW_026623271.1:3244-28138 GCF_030028575.1 Malurus melanocephalus | reverse complement strand
GCCCCAGAAGTGTTGTACAAGTGTTTTCTCTACSTCATGTGGCTTTTCAGAGGGAAATTTATTTAGAAATTCAGATGACTTAGAATATGAAAAACACTGACTGAAAAAGAGCACTAAAGAAAATTATTTTTTATTCCAAAGAAGAGGCTTAAAATATTTTTATAATATTCTAGATGTCATTTTATTTTCATGAAAGTTCTACTTTCTGTCTCTAACTAATAGCTTCCTTTTTTTTTTCTAATGGAAGAATTCCTGTTTTTTTTTTTTTAACTGTTCTTTATTCTACACACTAAATTGAAATGCATTAGAGTAAACAAAAAGACACATTATTCAACGGGGTCATTATTGATCCCATGTAAAATAAAAACAAGGAAAGAGAGAAGAAAATAAATGAAGACATTTGCCCACACATATACAGGTGGGAGTTCTCAAAGAGACAATCTAAAAACTAACTACTAATTGCTGTTCTATTACAAATACAACATACAGTGAACACCAATTTTTAACAGAACTCCTAAACAAGGTCATATTGGCTTTTCAAAAATAACACAAGAAGATATAAAAATGTTATAAGATCAAAATAATAATGAGGAAGAAGTACCCCCTTTAGTACATCATGTTATTGATGCTATGCAGAACAATCCAGAAACATTTAATTCATGGTGGGCTCTGACCAAAAGGGGATTTGAACTCAGTGTCGTGACATCTACGTGGTGAGTGCAGATAAAAAAACAACCAACTGCCCACTTTACAGGTAAAAAATACACTTAAGAGAGACATTAAGCCTTCCTTTTTGCAAATCTCTATTTTTAACTGGAATGAACACGATGTCCCCTTAAGCTTCAGCTCTACCACAGCTTCAATCAACACAGCAACTCATAAAAATATCCTCGGATCTACTACGTTCTTTCCCCTCATAAACTAAATAGAGTATCAGTCTGTCTCACTCCTCTCTACACATCCTGCTATCACAAAACCACCCACTGAASAGTCCTGCTAGGTAGCAAATTGTAGTTTTGTATCTTTTGAGTAAAATCTCATGAGAATGCATCTCATAGCTGAATAATTTAATTTTGCAGCTCCCCGCTCCTGTGTGGACAGGGTTTGAACTCAAGGGTGAGCACAGTTAACAGGTTTGATCAGTGTGTGCAGCACAAAAGTGCCCTTTGATCTTCWGCCTCAGAGGATTCTCATATGTGCTACTTCAGAATTTGTGATTTGTTTTGAATGGCTGATAGCAAGGATAAGAATTTCACAATACCCATCATCAAAGTCTCACTGTCCTGTGATTAATATGTCATTTTCATGTTTTTAAAATGTTACACAAAGGGGCTGTATTTATGGCAGGTTTTCTACGGTGTTACAAAAACTGCTTTTGGAACATGTAATGCATCATACAGGTACCCATTATAAGGAGGGTATATTACATTTTCTGAGTGTCTTGCTACTTTCATTCACACTAATCAGATTTATATGTCCCAGYGGATGAAAGAATGGACTGCAGAGAGTTTAATTCAATCTATTAAGACAAGTGGCTKACTCAGAGTTGAGAAGGAGCATGACCTCTCCTCATCAGTTTGTTCTTAGGGCCAGTGTAGAAAATCTTCTTGTAATCCTCAATGAGAAAAAGAAATTTTGGGTGTTTCTTGAGAGGTTTTCTGAGCATTTTGTCCCCAGTACAGCTTGTGTTCATAGAGCAGGTTTCAAACTGTGGGAGACACCTTTTGTTCATCATTCTCAGCTTATGGGATCTTAGTTCCCAGCTAAGGCAAAAATTGCAATTAGAGTTAGGGATTGGGATGATTTCTGATATTTAGTGCCTTTTCTAGTGCAGACACATTCCTGGGAAGATTTTCAGAAACTTCTGGCTCTCTTTTCTCTAGAATTCATGTTTCATGTTTTCAACTGGTCTCAAAGATTTCCTTACCTTGTAAAAAATCCTGTTTTCAACAAAAATGTGTGTACATAGAAAAGGATGAAAAGTCACCATGTGCTAAACCATATGGCAGATATCCACTCTTCTTCCTGTCCTCCAGGTACTGCCTGCTCACTCTAGTTCTCCCCACCCCTCACTTTTTGGCCCTTCCAGAGAATTTAGGACAAATTCAGTTTTCTGCAGGTCTGTATAGGATCAGACTGCAGCTGGGTGTCAGTGCAGGTTTGGCCCTGCTSATCCTGGGTTGGTGTCTGAATCCATCAGCTCTGTGACTCCACAAGGAGCATTCAGAAATCCTTAATGACCTTAAGGGATTAACCARGCTTGGGAAGAAAGTGATCCCGCTCTGTCTGTGGGGTGACCCTGCCCAAGCAGGTGCAGGTGACMTGGGTGTCCCTCTGGGCCATTTCCCTGCCTCCCTCTGTGTCTGTCACCAGAAATGAGGGGGATCATGGGGCTGCACTCCTGTATCAGCTTTGAGGCTGTGCTCTAAAGCCTGTTCCACTTCTCAGGCATTTGTTTGAAGAATTTATTTGAGATATGTTTATTCATGGATTTCTTTCTCAAAGGCCTTGGCTTTCATTATGCTATCGAGGCATCAGGAATTAATGTTGATGTCACCATAGTTCAAATTATTAATTTTAAATTAGATTTATTGCTGGAAATGAATCCAGATTCCTTACCACTGGAAATCCATTACTTTCAAYGCAAACATGAAATTAATCAAGTGAAGCACTACAAGTCAGGCAGCAGCAGAAATCCAGRCAATGTAAAATTTATTTTCGCTCTTCACTTCCCACTTCTGTTGGGAGACCTACRCACCCTGATGATCCTGCTCATATGGAGAGCTTGCAGGATGCTGTTTTCAGTGGCCAAGTGTCCTATTCTGAATAGATTTACCAGAACACGGGGAGTCTATTGACATATAAAAACATATTTAAAAAAAAAAAAAGGAACAAAGGCTGAATAAAACCCTTCACCAATGATTCTATTTAAAACATGAGTGTTATTTCAAAACTAAATTACAAAATTCTGTTGAATAATTTTGGAACTCTGTCATGCTCTAGCTTCAGCTGGCAACTAAGAACCACMCAACCTCTTGTTCACACACACCAAACCCTGCAGTGGGATGGGGAAGAGAATGAGAAATGTCCACAGGTTGGTATTAGAACACTTTAATAATGGAAATGAAGTAAAATATAATAATAATATCAAYAATAATAGTAAGCACTSCTGAGGAACAGCTAAACCATCAGCATGTTGTCATTATTCCTATATTAAATGCAAGACTCAGCACTGTGACAGCTACTAGGAAGAAAATCAACTCTATCCCARCTGAAACTAGGACAAAGTCTCATTCTGTTTAAAATAGTCACAAATTTTCTGGAGCTAGCCACAGCAAATCAACAGAAGCTAAGGGAGAACAGTTCTGCATTAACAAATTTTTTGTGTAGAGAGCAGATCTCTGTGCCAAAGTCCCCAGGATGTGTTTTTGCCATGAGAACTGGTGGGTTTGCATCTGCTCCGCAGTGGTAGAAGTTGCTGCTGCTATTCCTGTTTAGTTGCAGGATTATTAATCATAATTTTAAAAAAGTCTCATCTTTAATTGTAAACCAAAAAAATGTTTCAACTTGTCTTTGTAGTTTGTGCAGGAACTGAGAGTTATTATATTTTTTTTCTCCTTAAGGGTTTACAAAACTTGCCTCCATCTCACGGTGCTTAATTTTTCTCAAACTGGGTAGGAGCATTTGTCAATTTTGTACGTGTGCAGTTTTTATGTGCATGTCCCTCAGATCTTCTAACAAAACAGGATAATCAAATATTCCTATTTGCACTGCTCTTCATCATGCACCATCTAAGTCTGGGGATTTGCCTCTGTTGAACAAATGGCATGTCATTTTTAGGTGTTTATGCAACATGAATACAAAAYATAACATAAATTATGTATTGATGCTGTTTAATGCTATAGTTTTCTTTAAGCATCAGTAATAAATAAAAGTCAGTTTTCTGTTAAATATTATATTTTTTCACTCAATCCCAAGGAGACACAGGATGCTGAGGTGTCCCCAGTTTCCTGGGAAGTGCTGATTGCCTGGTYTAGTGGAAGATGTCACTGACCATGGCACAGGGGTTRGAATTAGATGWTCTTTAAGGTCTCTTGCAAACCAAAGAATTCTATGGATCTATGAAACTGATTTAAATAGGAATGTCACTTTGATTCCAGTAGGATTTATCAGCACCTGRCATCTTTTTGGAACAGGAACCATTTTTTCAATCTTCTTATGATAWATGTAAAGTGTGTGTTGGTCTGCAAAGCTCAGGATGTACCCAAAGGTCCAACTGATGCTAATGGGTGCCTAATTGATATTGTTTCTTACCTAGAGGGTTTTTTTTTTTAATTTCAGTCAGCATGTCAGATGAAGAGAGGAAAGTGGACTGAGGCTTTGAGCAAGGGAATGAAGGGTTAGAAAAGCCCACAGTCTTTCAGATTTTCTTTGATTATTATGTCTGTGACTGCATCAAAAACAAATTTGACATTCTGGGTGTCCGTGGCGCATGTCAGGTGACAATAAATCTCTTTGTCTTGTTTCCTTATGTTCAAGTCTAGAAATTGTTTCTTGATGTAATTTGCAGCATCTTCAAATGTGTTTTGTCCTAGTGGAAAGAAAAGTAAAAGCAAAAAAGACACATTTTCAAATGGTACTTCCTTACAAATGCAAAGACACAGAAATAATGTTTTCTGCTTTTTCCCCTTTTCTTTCTATTCAAATTAACTTCATGCATTAAAGTATGAAAATTTTGTGTCTAAACAGGTTTTCCTCTGACAATTTCTGACATAGTCTTATATACTCTCCCACGTCAGCTGGGAACATCTGGTGGTTTTTTAATTTCCAGTAGACACTACTGTGACATAGAAAGAGAGACAGACTTCCCTTATGGAATGAGTTCTTAAAATAGGGACAAAAATCTTGGATTCGGTTGTGGTGAGTGTGTGAATGATAAGACACTGACTGGCACTGAAATATTGGCTGAGTCCATCACAGAACACTTCWRGCATCTGAAAYTTCTGGTTTGCTCAKTTTCCTYTAYCACCAATGGACAGAAATAAGCATYTCCAGGGARAGATATGAACCCACCCAAGGATAAACATGGTGAGTGGGTGAGAGGAGTTGAATTCTGGCCATGTCTGTCTCATACCATTCTTTCATGAGATGTTAGATGASATGTTTAGTATTTAAAGGCTTATATATAGGTGGCCTGAGTCAGTCTCAGTGTTTTATGCATGTCCTACACTAAACATCTGAATGTGTTTTCTCCTGAATGCTTCTAACTCACCATCATACTCAGGAAAGCAGATATTCAGGTGAACTTTTGTTATTTTCTCTTGAAAGAGGTCTTTTTTGTTTAGGAACAGCACAATGGAGGTGGCTGCAAAGCACTTATGGTTGCAGATGCTGTTGAACAGATGAAGGCTTTCGTGCATTCTGTTCTGTTGAGATGYAAAAGGTAAACATGAGACTGACAAATCTCATCCCCATATGTCATTTTTACTGCAATGTTCTTTACTGGAAAGAGCCAATACACTGAAATGGCCTTTAAATGATTACAGAGAACGGGAATAGTTCTGATATGCCTTCAGAGAGTACATTAAAACCTAGAAGCAAAGAGGGCTCTTGTCTGTTCTGACTCACCACTTCTTTATCTTCCACCAGAACCATGTCATAGGCACTGAGTGCAGCACAGAATATGATGCAAGTGACTCCTTCAAAGCAGTGAATCCACTTCTTTCTCTCTGATCGCTGTCCACCCACGTCAAACATCCTTTGCAGAAAGAATAACATATGCACAATGTAAAGCACTAATGAGGATCTAGTCATGATTTTAATGCACAGGGTTCAAATGGAGATGGGTGGCAAATATCCAGCTTTTCCAAATATTGATCTGTTTCTATCCCAACAGGTCAAGGAGTGCTGTGTGTTGTTATTCATAGCTTTGAAGTGAGTATAAAATGAAATATAAATAGCTGCATGAAAGAAAAATATTCAGTATTTTCAGGTGGCTCTCCATGTTGAGGAAGTGGGCTCAGTGCTGGACTAAGATCTGCAGGCAAGGATTTAYTGAGGGCAGAGTTCTGAGACATCAACAGAAGACCCTCAAATCCAGTGTCATTTGCTACTTCATGGTTGTGCTTGCAGGGAACTGACACATTTATCAATAAGGATATGTCAGTCATGGATTGACCCCCTGGCTGTGTATAAACAGATTTTGCCATCTGCTCCCTGCCCTGGTGTGATCACTGGGCTCATAGCTCACTGCATAACCTGCATCACCCCTTTGGAGGGTCTCTTCTGTGCCATCTCAATATCTGCCCTTTAAGCAGCAGTTCCTGGAGAGCAGAAATCCCTTCCTTTGTGCAGAGGGAATTGCAGGGCTGCCCTTCTCTTTCCTTCACTGCATTAAATTCCTTCTGCCTTCACCAGGAATTGCTACTGCCTTTGGGTAGYGTCATATGAACTTTATATGGACTCCTGGTGGAATCCAAAGCTGAGCACACCCAGTTTGGTCCTGGTAAGGGYCCAGCTGAGCTGGAGGTGTCATCAAAGCCACCCCTGTCCTGCTTAGCCCTGGCTCCCAAAACTCCCCTTACATTTATAGGGCTTTCTTTTCACTATTTTTTTCTGAAACAAAAAGTGCCAAACTTGAAGATTTTTCAAGTGCATCAGAAAGCAGGGAAAACATGAAAAATCAAATTTATGCTACCCTGAGGTTTTCTGTTTCCTAGTGTGCATGATGACTTTTCCCTCTGCTGCCTGTTGTTGAAGTTAATACTGTAAAACCTAATCCCCTGYTGGATTACCCCTTCCTTCAAGAATRTGCATCAGATCCTKCAGTATCTGAAAATTAAACACTACTCAATTCTTATAGCAATGTATGTAATGGGATTCAGCAAGAAACAATCATGTCAGAAGTAAACAGAGCAAGAATAATTTGCTTCTGAAACATTGTTTTTTGCAGTATCTAAATCCTCTGTTTCCTTCACCATCATCAGCGCAGCTGATGTCAAAAAATGTTATTTTTTATAATTTTTCATCCTTCTTAGAAAAAAAATGAAACRCTTTCCAATGCTTATAATGAACTGTTTCTGGGGCTAAGGAGTAATCAWTTTTTTTTTCTGGTACATTTAATCTTTTTGATTATTGGGTGTCTATAAAAATGAATTATTTAGGAAATCAGGAAGCTGTTGTGGAGCAAGATTTTCATAACATAATAATAATAATTTTCCAAGCATATCTTCAGTGAATTCAGAAGGTCTGCTGAAGAGTGGGGCCAGTGCAAATAAAACATCTTGACTTTTATCTGTGATTAGTGCCCAAAAGTCACCTGCCATTACATGCCTTTCTTGATTTGTGGTGCATAACTCGGAAATCAGGATTAAGGCAAGAAAAAAATAAAATAAGCTTCAAAATTTAGTCTTCAAGAAAGTTYTGTTTCATCATCCACAATCATATGAATCAGTATTCATTTCCTGTGAGCTTTTAGCATATGGTTCTTTGAGTATTCATGAGGAGTCAGCTAAAAAGGCCAGAGACAATGCTTATGGGCAGTTTTGGTTGTATTAACTTTAGTTTGCTTCAGTCTTCTCAACCCAGAGCCTAAGACACACATGTGAAACCAAAGTCCCTCCAAGAATGGTAGAAAATTAGGTGATCTGCTTCTTTTACTAAGATAGTCAAAGTTAGTCTAGAAATCTCTATATTTTAAAGGAACTGCCCCAGAAAAAAACATAGCTGATGATATAGAATTAGCTATGTGTTCACTCAGTGGTGTACACAGTGAGGCCTAAAGTGAAAACTAAAATAAGTCTTGGATTTCTCAAACTCTTCCTAAGACACCAATAGAAAGAATGATAGAAGAGGACCTATGAACCTTCTTTAAAAAACATTTAAATATGCTCTGAGGTCTAAGTCAACATTAGTGAAATAAATTGAAGAGCACATGAAAGATAAATTGCACTAAACCAGCAAAGTCATTGCTAAAYAAGGACCAGATAAAACCTGATGTTTTTTGTTCAACTCTAATTCAGTTCCTTGGAGCAGCACTGGGTTTTAGAATTTTACTGCACAGATACAGAACGTATTCTGCCTCATTCAGCTCAGTAAAGGACAAGTGTTTAGTGAACGAGGCATCTGTTCATAGGGTTTTGTGCATGTGTGGTTTGTGACCTGGAGCCCCASCAGCACATCAGCCAAAGCTCACTCTGAATGTGGGTTCCTCTCTTTGTGGATGTTCCTGTGGTGCTTATCAACCTTGGTGCAGAGACATCAGGATCCTCCAGCTGTTTGTATTGCTATGGCAATACAAAGTACCAGTAAATGGATGGTTTATTTGGATTTATAATTGTTCTGCACCATTTCAGCAGCTCAAACCCCTCAAATTACTTTGTAGTGATTTTACCCAATATTACTGAACTGCCTGAAACCACCAATGAATTTACTCACAGAACACCACTGTGATGCATAGCAGAGAGGGKAAAAAAAGTGCGGATTTTGTTTGTGGTGGCATTAAGAGCCTTCCTCTTCTTTGCAGGCACTTGGGTAACTAAACCCTCAGAAGTGCCACATTTCAGCTAAACCTAAACACTAACGCTGATATTCTCATGTCAGGACTGACAGCACCCCTGTCAATGAGGATTTTCACTCTGATGGTTTCTTTCTCCACCCTAAATTAATTTCTTACATGAGCTACGATGGAAACTGAAATTCAAATTTCCAGTGCACAAATCTGTCTGGAAATGTCAATCAGAGAAAAAGAAATATCTATGACACTGCAGTGTAGCATGTGTGGACAAGTTCTGAATTTTCACAAGTGACCAAGATATTAGTAGGCCATAATCATTTATTTGTAAGACATTTACTTCTGAATCTCATTTTGTATGTGCAATCTCTGTTGTGTCAAAGCATCTGTGTGGTAGCATAGATAGTTTGGGGAATGTTTAATTGGAACATGAGGAGAAGGAAAGAAGCCAAATGAAAAACTTAAAAGTTGTAATCCTCATGCTTTATAAATCTGTCTGTCTCTGCCGGCAGTTTCTTGTCTAGACTGCATTCCTCAATACGAGTCCCAGCCTTTAAATTAAGAATTAAATGGATTTCAGTCCACAGAGAAAAGCATTATAGAACACTGAAACTRCCATAATTCATTCAAATCCATTTTCATGTGCAATTAGATGTTTTTAATTGGTTCACCAAGCATAACAAAATCTTGAGTATCTCAAAGTGCAAAATATTTCAGTCACATTTCTCAGAGGGATTATTTTCAAATTTTTTTTTCCAAACATTTGGTTTTCATCTTAAATGAGCATGAAGGCATGCATGATAATGCTGAAATTTCCCATGGGACAGAATTTTTTTTTTTTTTTTTTTGCCAACAACTGTAGTTCATTCCAGTGCTAAGAGCAGTTATTTCCATTCTCAAAAGAAGAGTGAAAGGTTGAGAGTGCATGCAAATTGGAGACATTAAATGTTTTTGCATGCTGTTAWGGACATTTAAGTAGGCAAATTTCATAAATGTCACAATTATTCAAATGGCAGGATATAACTGATGCTTTTTAGACACTTACATATGTAAGAATGTCCTTTCAGACCCTGATATTCTGTGACCTGTTCATAATGGCCCATTATATCCTCAAAGCTGGAATACTGATAGCAAAATACCTTGCTTTTTTTGGCTTTGTAAAAAAGTTAAATAAGAGTGGATTCAAGGATATCACAATGGGATTATCTGTGTTATAACAGGTCAATACCTTTGGAAGGAAAAAACTTGAGGATAAACTCCAAGAACACTGTCAAATAGAGCTTTCATACCTGAAGTTCAAATCCTTGAAGGAAAACTGGGTCTCTATGATTCCAGTAGTCTGCACTCGGGAGTGCAGCACATCTTGCTCAGTAGGGACATAGTCTGGCAGTGCCAGCCTGTCCAAATCGTTGAGGTAACTGAGGAGAGTGAGAAAGAAACAGTGTTAGGTGAATTCAAAAAGTGAAATATCCATTGCATTCTCACTCCACAGTGAGCCACTTTTAAGTGTGTCATGTAAATTACAYATTTAAATACATTATTGTCAGTTTTTAGTTCCACAACTTAGTTCCACAAATGTGAGCCTTTCTTCTAATTTCTTTTTTCTTGGATAGAAAAGTATAATTTAGTTGCAAATAAGAAACATCTTTCTGAGAATTGCAGCTAAGGAAAATCCTTATTTTCTTCAGGAAAAAACAACTTGTCAAAGGGGTTTCGGTCATTTTCTCTCAGCAAGTGGGAATTGCTACCCCAGGGGAAGAACCACAAGCAGATGTATAAGGAATCACCTGAGCCTGTCTGATTGCAAAAGCATTTCCCCTCCTAAGTGAAAGGGAGGGCATTATATTTTAGAGGAAGTCACTTTTAAGGGTTGTTTCCCCTGTAGACCTCTCAATTTATGAGAAGAAGGTAGATGGTGCTTTCAAAATATATATATCTTTTTAATAAAAACCGAGAACTTCCCTGAAGCTGAGGATCCCTGGGTTAGTATTCTGATAAGCTCCTGGAAAAGCATGGATTATCTGCCTTTATTTCTGGCATACAGAGATAAAATCTGCATGAAATGAGAACCCAAACCAGATCTTTGAAGCTTGTTTTTAAGGGTCCAACCCTTCTCTCTCTTCTAGGGGCACACAGCTTGAAATGGCTGGACAGAGCCTCTGAMTCCTACTGGCTGGTCTGGGAATTTGTGTAAAGAGGTTATGAATCGAAAAAAGGAAAAGAAAAGGTGATGCCTGAGTAACTTCCTACATTTTAACTACTAATATTCAAATAAAGAACAAAGCCAAAATTACATACAATATCTGAAGYATTTTGTGTCTCAGTTGGCACCTTTCTATTTGTAGCATCATGTCTCTGACAAATAAAATTGTGTCTCTAATGTCTGTTAGGCTCAATGCCTTCTTTTTTCCTCTGTTCACTGTCTGCCCAGCAGGAAAATTTGCTGGTCAGTTTAACCAGAATCTTCCAGAAGAAACCTCACAGCTCATCATCCTTGTCTGCAATATTTACTAGATCTTTAAGTTAAAAAAAAAATGGAAGAATAAAATGAATTTAAGAGAAATAAAATCTTTTAAAAGCCAGAATATTTCATTTAGATATTTCCAAGTAATGATTGGAAATGGGATTTTCTTATTTTAAGTTGAATAAACTGTATGCAAGGAGTGTTGAAGCTGATCTGAGTAATTCCCATTGTTTGAGCTATGAAACAATCTGTTGGTGCGAAAAAAAATGCAATATATAGCTCTGTTTCTCTGAGCAGGGCCTGAGGCAAACTCATCTCAGCTCACCTTTGTGAAAGGCAGAAACAAAAGACATTTTGTTATTTGTAAAGCATATTAGCACTAAAATAAGYACTTGAATATAAAATGATGATAGTCCTTAGCCACAAATGCCTGAATTCAATGCAACACAGCCGATTGTAATTGCATGAAAAATTAGACCAAGTTAATTATCTAGTTAATGGAGCAAGAGAGGCAATTTCAGRCTCTTYCCTGAGCTGCAGGCAGCTCCAAAGGGAGAGTGCAGCCCATCTTCACTGGCAAAGGAGGGAATGTGAGCTGGTGGGTCAGCAAATGCTGGAATGAGGTGACAGCACTCCTACCCTGAGAGGCAAATGACTGAGCAGGAAAATGCACCACGTACTGCTGGAGCTATACAATGACATTTCAAATCACAATTTATAATYCAAATCTTGCCCCTTCCATTTTTTAAAAAAACAGAATGATGATAGCCATCATTCCATTTCAAAACAGAATTAGTTCCAAGTGAGTCTAAGGCAGAAATTCAACCCAAATTTGACAAGCGGGATTTTTCTGTTATTCAGAAGATTTCATTTTTTTTTCTTCAATTAAAACACACAAAGGAAAGGCAGYGATTAAACTTCATTAGCATGAATTACCAATGATAAAACCTCAGAGAAAATAACCTCAGAAAGTCAGAGTTTACACAGGATCARTCAATATTCTCTGTAGGACCTGATTCACAAGAGCTGACAAACAGGGTTTTGGGTCTAAAAGAAATTGAACTGCAGCATTAGATGTTTGATTGACTGTAGCTGACTTTGAACTGATCATTAGAAGCCCAGAGGCAAGGGCAAATATTAGGTTGATTTTAATGGTTCAGAGCCAAAGRCTAGAAATTTAGAAGCATCAGGTACCAAAACATGAAGACAGAAAATTGGCAGGATTTTCAAGAAATTAGCAGAAATGTTCAAGTACATGAAAAACACATCACTGTTGTTGTTTTAAAGAAACTTTAGAATAAATAATGCTGTAGACACAGTCTATATTAACCTCCTTAAATACTGAAACTATTGCAAGTTAAAATAGGACATAGACAATAACACTAAGAGGGAATTAATTTAGAATATTCTATCTTCTTTTTAGGCAACAAAACCTAATCTGCCAGGCATGTGTGTGCACAGTAGAAGTTAGCTGGTAAAATGTCAATTTTTTTTTTTTTTAATTCAAGAGGTGGTTTTCCTTTTTATTATTATGACTGGTTTGTGATGGGCTTTTAGTGATAGGAATGGGAGAGGGACCTGTCAGAAGGGGTATGTTAGAAAAAAATTACTCTGTATTATTCCCATAGAAATGCAACATTGCTATAAATTACTGCCAAATCAGGCACAAATCAACATGGGCAATATTTTCTTTGCTCAGGAATCTTGCAAAAGGTCTTCATTCTTGTTTGGAAGATATAAAGAGATGAAGAATTTTTAATATTTTCACAGCATATTCCCTGCAATTAGTGAACTATGGAGATCTCCAGGTTGTCTCCAGCTGTGCCTTTCTTCCCCTGCCATGCAGAAGGGACACCCAACACCTTGGGAGGTTTCACCCTGCAGGTGCCCTCAGCCTGCAGGAGGAGCTGCAGGAGCAGGGAAACCTCCCCATCCAGGTGTCAGAAGAGGAACAAAGCTGGAACAAACCTGTGTCCCAGTCTGGAGCCAGATCTGAGAGCTCTCAGAGGGCTCTGATCCACTGAAACCTCCCTCCATGGTGGGTGTGAGCTGAGTGAGGGCTGGAACTGCAAGAACAGGGACTCTGCCAGGGCTGAACTCACTGACAGTGCACTGAGATGTGCCCCAGGATCGTGATTCTTTTTGGGTCGGGGCTGAGCAGCCCTGGTCAGTCCCTGCCCTGTCTGGCACCTCCCAGGACTCAGAAGGAGATCTGGGGCTGTCAGGGCAGGGAGCAGCTGCAGCACCCCTGGCTCAGCTGGATGCTGAGGTGGAAATGGCCCGTGGAACACCTGTCCATGCAGCTGGGTTAGTTTAGAACAAAGTTTTCAGTTTTCCCAGGATTATATTTAGCAACTTTCAGTATATACAAGAATCACTTTAAATAAAACCTAAGCTGTTTCAAGTCAGCTTTCCCTCATTTTGTCAATCTTAGAAACACCCAGAGGAAGAATTTATTTTTTTTTAACCATTCAAACAAACTCACAGAAACAAACTGTTTTCTCTTGTTCCCTTCAGTTAAACATTTCAGATCTATTATAAACCTTAGCAACCCCCTGATTTTYCCAGGTGAATGGACAGTGATTTTCACAGGCTGTTCTGCACGAGGGACAGTTGCTGCAGCAGCAGCAGCCAGCTGTGGAACAGCTGGAATCACCTACTATGCTGCCGAGTCGCTGAGCTGGTACTCGGCTGCCCGAGCAAAGCAAGCCTGGGTGCCACCGTCACACCACAGCTGTTTGATGAGCTGCACCAGGTCAGAAGACATGCTGCCATCCTCCTGAGTCGTTGCCATGGCACACAGCTTCCTTTCATCTTCCTAAAGAGAAATTCCAGTAAATATTGTGCGAGCACATTGTGCCCCTTCACCTCCTTGAGGACGTGCTTGGTTTGTAATGAGTTGAAGGGGCAAAATTTCTCATTTTCAGGTTTTTTTTTTTCCAGGTAGCTGTGCTCGCCTGTGCATGTAAACACCTTTTTATAGGCTCACTTCCCTTTAGGTAGTGCCAAGGTTAGACTCAAATTGTTATACACAGAGCTTTCATCTTTTTGTTGTTTTGTTTTGTTCATACAAGGGCTCAGTTTTATCTTGCCACAGGCATTCATAAATAAACCAACTTGGAAGGAAGGCTTTTATATTAAGAGAGAGTGATAGGGTGTCAAAAATTAAATTAAAAGGACATTTAAAGTTAAAACTTATTATATCAGTGCAGAAATCTGTATCTAAATGTATTTTTTAATGTATTTGTAAGAAAATTAATTCTCGTTTTAAGCCATATGTGAGAAATGTGACAAAGTGAGTGTAACTAGTAAATGCATATCCCAAATGCGGGGAAGAAGAAACCTATAACAGAATAAAATATCAACTATTTAAAATGTATTATGCTGTAATTTCTTCCCTTTTTGTGAAATAAAAATAGATGGTAAATAAYCTACTTCATTAAAAATATTTCTTTTCAGTAGTTAAGAGCTTATGAGTGTACTGTAAATAAAGAGCATGATTAAAAGGGAGTCATTTGATACACTAAACAGCARTGGATAATTATAAAATAGAATTCCTTCCTAGTCATAGAAGTAGACAACCAAAGTGACTTGCAGTCAATARTTGCAAAAGTAGAAATGGATTCTGACAGACACTGTTTTGGCAGGGAGTATGTTTTATTCAAAACCAGGAAATATCTTCATGAAAATTTTWAACAAATTTATTTTAGGAATGTGCTATATCTTTATGTCTCAAGAGGAACTGCAGTTTATGGAAACTTTATAAAAGTCAGAGACAGTTAAAAATGAAGCACTGCATTTTTTTTTTTTTCTGAAAGAGAAATTGAGTAGGCATGGAGAAAAAAAAAAGCAAAAGAGAAAGTGAGTAGGCATGGAGAAAAAAAAAACAACACAAAATAAATGGGGGAAATAACCACTAGAAAATTGCCTTCACTGGAATGAGGGAGGGGGACAGAAGTATAATTGGCCTTGTACATCAAAGAGCTCCTTTTACACCCCCACCCCTCCTGCAGGGCTGGGATCAGCAGAAGGAGTCACRCTCTCCCGTGTGTGCCCCGCGTTCGTCTCCAGGGTTCATGCTGGTTCCAGATAAGAGCTGGAACGTTCTCTGCTTCAAGATATGAGGAATCACGTCACGATTGCAGCTCTCCACCTACCATGCTGGATTTGTAGGCTGAATGGCATATAGTGACCAGCCTTGAGCTCAGAGTTTCTCGGTGTAGAGGGTAAATGTTCATTGATTATTGTGCAAAAGGTGGCAGGTTTGGATTTTGGTGCTTACATAATAAAGAAAGATACCAGCAGATTGAACTTATCACCAACATGTTTTGTTTTTTTCTGGCATTTACAAAAGCTTCAGATGAATTTCATACTAAAAATAGATTGGAATGATGCTTTAGAAAGAAAAAATTAACTCCCTCCCCAGAACAGATGTTCTTTAAATTAAGCACTAAAGCCTTTTCAGTACCAGTAAGATCTATCTGCAGGCAGACCTGGAACATGGATAAGCACTTTGCTTTTGGGACCAAGATATTTCCAGTCCTTGAACTAGATGACTTTAAGAAACTAAACCAGGACCAGAATACAGAGCAAGAACAAAATCCAGCTGAAATCAAAGCTTATATAAAAATATTTCAAGCTCATCAATGGCTTATGATTTTATGGGAAATGTAACCTAAGTTTTTGAGATTTTTGGAAGAAAAGGTGATGTTTAGTGGCAATTCAAATAAATGTGACCAAAATTTCTATTTTGTCTAAAAGTCACATTCAGGTTGCTCATACATAGTTCTGGGGAAGGCTGGCACTGAAAATATTCTATACAGCTGCATTCAGCCATGCTCCTGGAGGCTTATTCTGCAATGACAGCAAGAGTGAGCTGACTGTGCTATAAAGGACAAACTTACAAAAGCTGTATTTTCTGCATTTGGTTATATAAAATGCTAAGAAATTGACTGGACTATATAACAAATTCTCCAGGCTGTGAAGTCCCTTGAAAAGAACATTTACAAAACTGGCATAGAGTGAACCATACAGATATCATAGAAAATTCAGCGGKGCTGAGAAAAGTGACTGAAACACTGGGGCACAGGGAGAATATATCCCAGTTACAGGTGGCAGAGTCTGCACCACGTAGTGGATATCATGGGCTGGGACACGCAGGACCTGTGGCCAGTGCTGCAAGGTCCAGCAGTGGTCACAGCTTGGGCCACACAGGATGGTTGATGGGTCCTTGTACAATCCATCACATTAACATGGGCATGTTTTCTTGTCACATTCATTTGAATGACTTGCATTTGTGGAAAATATTTGATTTCTATTTTGTCAAATGCCTGCATGAGCTTTAGTAACCTCYGAAGATTGTGTTTATCATTTTTTAGGTCAAAGTACCACATGTCATTATAATGAAATGTAGACTTCTGGAACAAGTAAAGCTCTTTCAGATAAGCAGATGTTATTTCCTCCAAGATAAACCTCGAGGGATTAGGCAGAATTTGCCAGAACTGGAATCAACTGATATTCTGACAGGCCTTTGGGGAATTCTCAGCAAGGTCTGAATTGCAGGCTGACGGACAAAATCCTTGCACAGAGAAGARATAAAGGATTTCTGTCCTTGAAAATCCAGTGTGATTGAAAGAAGACACAGGTCCTTCCTGAAGCTTTGCCTCCATGTGCCTGTGAGGACGACTTGTTGGCATTCCTTGTCGGCATTCCTTGTCCAGCGGGAGTGCTGGACTCCCTTCCCTGTGGTGCCAGCATGCCAATACTGCATCCACACAACAGGGAGGGCTCTGCTCCAGGAGCAATGCCAGGCTGAAATGCTCYCAATGTGTCTACATGACCTTTCCTTACATGGCTGAACCCCAAGGCTTGGTCATAAAAGGAAAATACTTTTTACATTTCCCAACAGCAATAAATAAGTGATTAAGTAGCTAAGAAAGGGTTCTGGGTTTTTTTTTTTTTTTTCTTCTTTTTCTGTTTCTTTTTTTTAATGTCTTTGAAAGTGGAACATTTCTTTTGGAAAAATCAAAATGGGAGTTTAGGCAAAGGTTAGTCCTCAGGAACCAGTTTTGAGAAAATGAAAATAAGTAAGGACATTTTGTCACAGGTAACTCAAATGGTAGTTGGTTTGCACTGTCTTAAAGAAAATACCAGACCCTCTTTGTCCTACTTGTTCATACTATTACGTTACCAAAAGAAAAGTGTYCCAATGCCTATTTCAAGAGAAAGGGTGTCATACTCACAATTCTAGCAGGGTTTTCATAACTGATTCCTAGCTTAGTCATTGCTTTCACAATAGCCAGGATGGACTGCACTGCGTTGCTGTAAACGATAGGTCTGAACTCCATGCGTTCCTCATAGGTGAAACCATCTTTATGGATGATCCTGGTGGAAAGAAAAACAGCAAAAGCTCTATTTTAAAAAAAGAAAAAAAATAAAAAGAAAGCAATGAAAAGCTGGATCAGGGACTTTTGTGGTCAGTGTGAAAAAGAACAGAATCCATTTGGTCCTCGGAAAAACATTTATCAGTTAATAAATGATAAATTTATCAACGGATTAATGGCTGATCTGCTTGTTCTGCTCGAACATGGAAACAGCAATTTCTCCATCTATGTGAGGTTAAATGTCTGCACCCAGTCAGTATGAACAGATGCTGTTTTACCCCATTGGTTAATTTAAGATAAAACATTATTCTAGAACAGGATCCAGGGCCATCCCTGTAGATATAGGGCAAGGTGCATTACTATACTTAGATCCCAAATCTTTTGGAAACTACAATGTTAGTCATGGGCTGTCACATTGCTTGTTTAGTCATTCTCATTTTTATCCACAATCTTAGCTAGATGGAAAAATTATTGCAAAAAGTGTTTCAACACTGTGAAGCACTTACCAAGAGAACAAGAATAAAGATCTTCTATTTTTCTTTATGTATCAGATACAGTTCCTAGTTTTAGCAAAGTCTTACTCTTATTATCTCCAGGCTTCAGAGACATACATTTTACAGCAGAGGGTAAAGAGCCTTAGTAATCAATTTCAGTAATTTAATTCTGACAGTGGGATTAAAATTTCATAATCCTCCTTGACTGGAGAATGGCATGTGGTTAAAGTTCTCCAAATCAGTGTGGAGATTATATCATGGCTTACAGACATATTTTTCCATGCATTGTGAGAAAGGATGAAATCTTCACYCATTTTGGCCTGGTGTGCTCTGAAGGAACAGACACTGAACTGCTTTGCCTGTTGCTGGAACCAAGGCTCTATCCTTCCTCACCTCACCTGGTCAGAGATGATGAAAACCAGGTTATTAAATATGGAATTTCTGGGATTTGGGGTTTGGTTTTTTACCCCATCTTGCCTGAGATACAGTCTGGACAGAGCTACCCAAGGGGCCAAGTCAGCTGTRCCAGAAAATAATTCTCTCACATCCACACACACAAAACCCAGATGACAACTGATGTGTCTTAACATCTCTCTGACTTTTGGATGTCAGAAAACTCAAAAGTTGCATGCTTGTTCCTGAAGGAATTGCATCTGTAGGAAAAAAAGGCTCTCTAAAATGCTTTCCCAATCACTTCTAGATCAGGCAAATCTTGAACTCTCTTTTGAAGCTTTGGGTTGTTGTTTTTGTCATGGATTCAAATGAATTCTGCAGGTTTCAAAGGAATCCTGTTGAACTTGGGAGCAGGAAAAAGGAGAACTCATGCAGCAGAGACCTCCCCATTGTATGGATGCAGCATTCTGGAGTTTTTATTCACAGAAGGAAGGATTCTCACAAGATACATGGCTTTGATTGAATCTCAACAGGCATGAAGAGTTATCAAATATTTTGCTTCCTTCTTTTCATTCACTGAATCATTTGTAGAAGCTTGCTACTGCTGACTTAGAGCACAGCACAGAGACATCTAGCTTGGTTTAAAAAAAGCTAGATCACATGTTGGAAATGAAGTAGTTAGAAGCATGGAGCTCCAGCAACTTTTTTTCCTTTTTAGTATTCTTGTAAGCAGCCTCATCTTTTTTTAGGGCCTTGCAGCGTATCTATAATTTGAGCATCAGAAGATGTTTTGCAAAGCTTAGTGGATGGATATAACTTTGAAATCTTCAGACTGAAAAAAATGAGGTGCATTAATTAGAAAATTRTATTAATAGAAGTAAAATCACCATGATTTTGGTAGAAAGTGTATTTTCAGCAAAATTATTTCTTTTGTTAGCAGCTATCAGTGTTCTTTATAAACTATTATGCTTCATTGAAAAAAAATATACCAACTGATATTGGGGGGGTTAACTGAAAAAAAAAATCCCTTTTAAAGAAGTTCCTTGTTGTGACAGAAAGACGAAAATTTATGTGAAAACCCACAATTTTTGTGAACAGTTTTCCTATAAAATAATTCATATTTGTGATCAAATTGACAGCTCATAAATGCACAAGTCTATAAATATAACTCTCAGCTTGGCAGTGTTCTTCTCCCCCTCCCCCATGCTGTTAAGGCTTATCAGCCTTCTTAAAGTTCTCAGTTCAGAGGAACATCTTTAATCTGCTCCTGCTCATGTACAGCTTTGAGCACAGTACTCCTCAATGGTTTGTGAATAGGAAGGGTCTCTTGGATGGAACTCAAATGAGAAATAAATTTATCTACTATTTAACTGGGAAAAAAGGGCTAGAACACAATTTGATGGATGGTCCTGAATCTCCTTTATTACAAAATGAACTGCTTAAATACCAGAAATTGTTTCTTATGACATAATATTTTTTTTCATTTAGCTCTTTAAAATGCATTGGTGAATATATTAAATAGGTAGGGGARCTTAAATTCAGAATAGTATTATTGATTTCATAAACAGGTTGCTTGATTTTTGAGGAAGAGATTGGTGTTTATGAAGTGGAATCAAACCTAAACAGCTGCAATCCCTSTGTAATTTTTTTCTGTATTTGGGCAGGTTTAGGAACCAGACCTGGACTCAGTCTATRAAAACAAAACCAGACACAACAGCAATATTTTATCAGGCTATGTARTAAAGGAGGACTATTGCTAACAGTGTAAGTATGGCACCTTGAACTTTGGTGGAATATTTATTTAAACCAGATGCATAATTAGCATTTTGGCTACCCACAAAAGAAAAACACGAGTTAATTTTGTTGTAACCTGTTTTACTATATGGAAAATATTGTGAAATTAAATTGTAAATGAGCACACRCACAGAGATTTGACCTTCCTCTGGTGCCAGGGCAAGTGAAGCTTTTGACTTCGGGCAGTGATGAACCTTGTTCACTTTAAACAAACAGCTACAAGTGTTCTTGCAGTAGATTCATGATGCACTCACAATACCTCCATAACCAGATACTCAGCCCAAATTCAAACAGGGGTTTCTGTATTTGAGCTGTTTTTGTTTTTGGTTTTTTTTTTCCGTCAGATTGATTATGGTATGGAAAATATTTCTGTTGATAATTTTCTTATAAAAAACACTTCTTACAAGTGTCCCTGCCCATGGTTTGATGGGTGGCAGATGCTCACTGAGAAGGCTGGTGGCTCAAGATGCCTGTGGGAGACCTTTTGAACCTTTGCAGGAGCTCTGGAAAAGAAAAATTATCTATAGAGGCCAATTTGGGGGGAAAAAACCCAATGAAACAACACAGAAAAAAACTAACCCCCCCCCCCAAAAAAAAACCAAACCCAGAAAGAATACTCTCTTTGTCCTATTGTACAATGTGAGTATTTCAATATTTTCTCTTGACATACAGTGAAATCAAATGAAATTAATAGGTACCAAAATAAAATTGAACAAAAAGGGATGATTCACATCATGTGTAATTAAACTGTGAACTACTTGCTGGAGAATGCTGTGGATCTAATTATTTTACATTGGTTAAAAAAATATTCAGGGGAAACACAGACATGAATTAACTGAGAGCTACTACAGGATGGTTCCTAAACCATGGATCATCAGACATTTCCAGGGTATCCAGCACAAGAATTTTGGCTTGTCCAGTCTGATGAACTTCTGCAAACATCCTTCATTGGGATCTGCCAGGGGGATCTGCCATCTCTGGCTGTCTCAAACAGGAGTGTTCCCACTACAATAACTCCCACCAAAGCCAAGCAAGAAGATTCCCTGATCGTCATGCATGGGCCCAGTGAACAATTYGGTAAATCAAATTTGATTACCAATCCACCTGTGTGCCTCGGTCACTCTGTGCTTGTCTTCATTGTGTGTTTGAATGGGAACTTGATTTGAATGATGTTTCTTTGCATTTTATTCAAATAAGCATAAATATTGTCATAAGACATCAGCTAGACAGCTTATACTACAAATACCAAATTCAACAGCTGATATGCATATTCAGATACTTACTTCATTTGCTTTACAATAGTGCTCTTTCCTGACTCTCCAGCACCTGCAGAAGGGGAATGTTGAGAAGATATGATTGATAGATGAATAAGAAGCAAGTATTAAAAATAACTCTGTGGAACACAGAATTTTCCATCTATGAGGAGAAATAGAGATGTTTTAGTTTCTCATTGTACTAAGTATAAACCCTCCCCAATGTCCATTTGGATTTGAAAAGAACAAAATCTAGGTAGAAGTGTTAATACTGAAAAAAAGGGCAGTTGAAGAGAAGTGAATATTCAGTCAATTAAGAAAAAAATACACAGTTTTTAATAATTTTTTTAAAGAAATAAAATATTGATATTATTTTGATTTCATCTCTAGCAGATGGGCAGAAAAACATGAACAAGGCATAGCCTCAGGCAGTATCCCATTTATTAYCTGATTTGCTCATTTAATGTGTATTATGACCTTTTGTAACCCAGGTGAGCCAGTTCCATGCCCTTTAGCCCCATGCCCATGAGCAACTGGAGAAACAAAGTGCAAAGATTTGCATGTGGGCTGGCTCAAAGGCAGCAAAAGTGCAAAAATCTTGAGCTGTTTTTTGTCTCTGCCCCACGGTCTGCTGCCGTGGAGTGTGGCTGGAAACCTGCAGAGCAGTGCAACAGCTCCAGATTGGGAATGGTTCTGCAGAAAAACCCCACAGCTGCTGAGGAGGAGCAGACATTTGCTTACACAGCCTGTTGCAAAACTGGGGCATAGGTTGGCCAAATTACACACAATTAATTTGCCTTCTTATCTCATGGAAAGTGTGTAATCACAATGCAAAGTGTCTCCGTTGCAAATCAATGAGTGACTATCATCTTTGGCCAGTGAGAGTGATGAGGGCTGGCAAGASCTGCCAAAAAAGAAATGGATTTTGRAAGCAYCTGAAGAGAGGATTTAACTCCTTGAATCCATGGGACAGGATTCACAGAATCAGATAATATGCTGTTCTTGCACAAGACACCCCAAGCATCACACCCTGCACCTGATCACATCYCATTCRGGCTTGGTGCTGTGACCTGGGRAGYTGTTCCTGTGCTCAACCACCCTCTGGGTGAAGAAACTTTTCCTGATATCCAACCTAARCCTCCCCTGACACAACTTCMTGCTCTTTCCTTGAGTCCTGACACWGATMATRAGAGTGAAGAGATCAGTGCCTGCCCCTCATGWGGGTGTTGAAGACTGCAGTGAGGTTCCCCCCTCAATCTCCTCTTCTCCAGGYTGAACAGACCTCWGCTGCTCCTCATAAAGATTCCTCTCCTGATCTTTCACCATCCTCCTGGCTCTCCTTTGGACACTCTAATAATGTAATTACTTTTTTTTTTATTGTGCTGCCCAAAACTGCACACAGGACTCAAGGTGACAAACTTTCATCATATTTTTAGGAAACTGCATGAATTATATTTTTCCCAGAATATGTGCTCCCTTTCCCAGCTGGAGATGCTGTGCCTGATGTCCCCAGGACAGGGTTGGCCCTCCTGGCTGCCTGGGCTGCCTCGTGTTCAACTTTCCACTGAGCAGCACCCCCAGGTCCCTTTTCCCAGCTCTGCTCTCCATTCTCTCATTCCCCAATCCATGCAGAGAGCCGGGGTTGCTCCATCCCAGCTGCAGAATCCGGCACTTGCCTTGGCTGAACTTTATAGAGCTGGTGATTGTCCATTGCTCCAATGTGTCAGGGCCTCTCTGCAGGGCCTCTCTGCCTTTGAGGGAATTGCCAACTCCTCCCAATTTATTTATCTTGGGAAACTTCCTTAGTATTCCTTCAAGTCCTGCATCCAAGCCATTTAAGAAGCTGCTGAAGAGAACCTGGGTGAGGATGGAGCCCTGTGGAACCCCACTAGTGACAGATCACCATCCTGATGTCCCCCCCTCACTGTAACCTTTGTGCCTGACCCCTGGGCCAGCTGCTCACCCATCGTGGAACTCKGTTATCCATGTGTGAAACGGACATTTTGTCCAGAAGGATCCTGTGAGAGAAAGTATCAAAAGTTGTGCTGAAATACAAAAGATTCATCACTGCTTTTCTCTGTGTAGATTACCTTTTCCTCTTGGTATGGTGTCAATACTTCTGACAAAAACACGATCCGAGGCCTAGGTTTTTTAACWAAGGACTTCTCAGTGAATGGAACAAACTGATTACAGACTTTACAAACACATTTTGYAAAGGTGAAAACATTCAAATGACAGGGATTAATTTACTCAAATGAATCACAAAAGACAGCGTTTTCTGAAACCCGTGATGTGAATGTGGTGGAAAGTGAGGGAGAAAAACAAGTCCATGCAAAATGGGCTGATGCTGCCATCTGCCACAGTTTGGAAAAAATGCAAATTTGCTGTAGATCATTTCTTATCCTTTCAGTGACCTTCTCAAGAACCTCAGGTAAAGCCCTGTCAGCAAGGTGGTGTTTGCTACACATTTTGTGGGGAAGAGAGGAGTCTGTATAGTGAATTCATAAATTCGCCTCACGGAAAGATGCCAGGAAGCATAATATAGAAATTAACTTCTCTTCCAGATCTTAAACACTGTGTTAAAATAGATTGAAGCATAGTTTATATCTTTTGGATGGGTTTTTCTACCTCTGCTCATCTTTAATTTATGATCTGATAATGCTTTTATCTAAACAACAGATGACTTTCAGACTTTGGCTTCATCCTCGAGTATCATCTTAGTCATAGCAGCATTTTCACCCCAGGAAGTGGGTCAGGAACAATATGCTTTACGCCTGCTCTCTTTATTCCTTYCCTTTACCATGCAGCCTCCTCCTTTGGCCAATCYCCAGGGTGGAGGAGCAAGGACAAGGCTGCATTTCCACCTGCTGCAGTAGATTTCTACTTTTGGAAACAGCAGCAAAGGCACATCAGAAAACACTTTGTGTGACTACACAGGGAGCTGAAGGCGCCTTCTTCAAGCCCCAATTTTCTGAATGAAAGACAAGAACTTAGGCCAAACAGTCTTGTCCTGAAGCTCAGAAAGAACTTAATTAGAGTTTTGGAAAAATCTGTCAGCTGTGAAAATTTGTCGCTCATATTGATAGGTACTAATGATAGTGTCATAGCCAGAGTTTATATTTCACATATTTAAGATCATGCTTAAATTTACTTCCCATTTCCATCTCTATTTCCCTGACATGTATAATTGCACAGGAAATACTGGCACACAAGCCTCAGTCAATGCCTGAAACTCTGACACTGCTCCTGGGAGCTGAAAGAGGTCCCTATCCCCAGTAAGATCGACACTTCTTCCCAGGGATCACATCCACCATGCCACAGGGTGTGCCACATTCACCTTCAGGGAGGTGCTGAGCCCTAACCTGCATCTCTTCTTGCTTGGGGTACTCCAGGAATTTCATCCCACCGTGTCCCAAGCCCCTCATGGCTCTGGGCACCCTGGGGCTGAAAAGCAGGCTCAGAAAGAATTGCCATGCAGCACGGCTGCAAAGGAGCTGTCCCCAGCAGCTTGACACAAATCTCCCTGCTGCTCTGGGRGTGCTCAACCTCTTTAATGCTGGCCACAAAGACATATAGACAGAACAGAAATAGAGAAAAAAAA
>NW_026623271.1:0-1519 GCF_030028575.1 Malurus melanocephalus | reverse complement strand
GATGACATGCTGTTTGCAGTATAAAGGCAACATAAAGTCTGACAGAACAGAAACCCTGGACTAGGGTAGGACAAGGCTATCTTGAATACAGTTGCCTTTGATTTACAAAGTCGAATTTGTATCATTTCTGATATCACCTCAGAGTTATAGAAAGATAAAAGGTACAAATGTGAACATGGTAGATTTAATCTTCTCCTCTCTGGCCATTTCACACAGCTCTTAAGGAAGGGATGTTTTGGTGACCCTTATGCATATTGCTTCAGCATTTCTGGTTCCCCTTTCACTCTAGTGGTGCAATAGGCTCCAGATTCACAGTTTATTCACCTCTCGGTTTTTTAAGAACAAGAAAATTCAAGCTATTAAGTCTATTATATTCCTTTTTCTCTTCAATATGTTTTTTTTAACCAAGACTTTCTCATCAGTTATTCAGGAGAAAAAAAAAAAAAAAAAACCTTCTAAAGCATTAGCCACGGACAAATTTAAGTTTTTCACATGTGTGACAYGAGTAAAGGAAGATATTGTAAAAATCTATAAAGAAATATTTCACATCCTAATGATCATCTTGTCTCATGAAAAGAGTGCTTGTGTAGGCTAATGAAACTGAAAAATGTTCAGGCTTGAAAYGAATATAATAGAAGTCTTTTTCATGTAGCTTGCATTGAATTTTAAAGTATTTTACTAAAAGTATCWCAAGGATGATATTAATAGTGTCAGAAAAAGAGTGGTGATATACATTAGGAAATGTTTAAAACTAAAGCCCTTAATACTAAATACATACATATGTTCAGTGGGGGGGGGAGGGTAATTTACTTGGTGTCCTGGTATAAAACAGCCTTCAGTAATACTGTAAGAGCATAAAAGCTTGAAGATCAACTACTTAACTTATAAATTCCTCTTTATCTGGAAAATTCCTCTTTATCCTATACATTCCTCTTAAAGGATTTGTTACTTCTTCTATGAGGTTGCATAGGGTGAAAGACAGGATGCTGAGGTTTTTACTCAATGTCTCAATTACTTTTCCTAACAATAAATAGAAATTAATTTAAATTTATAAAATTTTATATGAAAATATTGTTCTGGTGGGTTTTCTTTACCAGCTTAAGCTTTCCTCATTAGGAACAACATTTTATAGTAATGTGACACAGAAAACTGTTATATTCTTAACCAGACTGAAAAGCTTTTTAAGCCTAAATTCAAATACTGATGGCACATAAAGTGTATCAAACTTGTGCTTTTGTATTATTATTTGAGAAACCTTCATGTTCTTTTCTTATTATTTTTGAATGGTAGTTTTCATATTTTAACAGGTATAAATAGACTTTTTTCGTAAGGTACTAACCGACAGATCTAAGTTGATTTAATTTATTTRAGACATCTCATGTCTGAATAAATGTCAGTTTTAAAACATTTGCAAGAAMTGCAGTTGCAAGAAAAACAGAAGGAGAAACACTTAGATGAAGAAAGACTGTTTTCTATTCATTGGAAGAAATCACTGTTAATTTTTATAAGTGGTATCATA
>NW_026623270.1:3488979-3538001 GCF_030028575.1 Malurus melanocephalus | reverse complement strand
TGTAGACCACCATGAGGTCTCCTGTCAAGTCTCCCCTTCTGCAGGCTGAACAAGTGACCTCAGGTGCTCAATTTCAAACTTCAGCATTGCTTGTGATGTTTCTAATGTGTTCTAGAAACGTCGGGTGCACAAAGAAGTAAACATGAGTGGGTGGAAAAAAGGTTCAAACAGCTGAGCAGCAGTGACAGTAGTAACAAATTTAAACAACTCTCTCCCTTTTTAGGTTCTGAAGAAGATCAAAGGAGGCTTTGCAGTTCCTGAGGTGCTCTGTCACAAGTGTGTTTGTGCTTGCCACTGGGCACTATTGTATAAACAATGTACAGTTCACCACAAGGAACATGATGCAGCCATTTCCCACAGCAGCCCTTTCTCTCTCCTCGTAAACAAACCCAAGGCTGTGCGTATTCTTTACAGCCGCCCCGGCCTCTCCTCAGGAGCTCACATGAAAGTGCTTTGACTGTGTTTTGCATTAGTTTGCTTCCCGTGCCAAGCAGCCTGGGCTCCCCAGCCGCATACCACGAGCCCCTGCTCCGGGAGGGCGGCCAGCGGGGCCATGTGGGGCCCAGGGCCCGGGGCTCGCCCAGGCCACGGCAGCACAGGGAAGACCCCTCTGTGTCTGTACAATGGATGGCCAGCCCTCTGGGTCCCGTGCTAGCCAGAGGACACGCTCCATACACCTGCCCTGGAGCAGGCGGAGCGCAGAGAATGGCAGTGCTTGCAGCCAGAGCTCCTGGTTTGACTCTGGATCCCAACGCCCAGACTTTCCCCTGGCACGGACAGGTTTCTGTGGTTAAACTGGTCAGGAACCAGGCACGTGATTGCTTCAGGGCTACTGAAAATTGATTAATCCCATTTTGGCAATGGTCAAAGTCCTACGAAACATCACACAGAAATTATTTTAATTCCTTTCTTTCTGAGGCGCTGCTCCTCTACAGTGCTCCTTCACTGCTCTGGCTGCAGGTGTCTGACCCCAAAACAGCACGAACTGGGTTTGTGTAAACGCCAGTGTGGAAGGAGTTCAAAACCATGTTTCAGTCTGGGCCTCCGTAGGAGGCCAGCTATAAATAGATGCAAAGGCAAGGATAATTGCATGTAAAATGAATAATGCCACAAGCTTGCCCTAGGAATTTTAGCAAAATAAAACTTTTGTGGCAATTCTACTAACTGGTGTTCTGGTTTTCCTCATCTGATTTTGTCCAGATGTCTCACTTTCCCTTTTTTCTTTGAACGGTAGTACCTTTCCCTGGAGTCCCAATACCATATTGTATAAATTACATGTATTCCAGTTTGTAATAGCTTCCATAGATTAAGAAAAAAAATGACCACATAAAAGATGAGTAATCCTTACAAGCCTGTTGCTTTCTTAGCTTTTTAGGGAAAATTAGGCATATTACCAAATCAAAAGACCTTCTTATCTCATGGTCCTTAATCTCTGAATTCAGTCTTCTACTGTGGGGACTGTTTTTGGCCTCTGGACATGTCACTGTGAAGAGGTGCCTTGAGCCCAGATAGCTTGGCAGGAAACTAGAGTTGTAAAAGCACACATTTTTTCCCTGATTCACAGGTAATGATTAGACAAAACATTAATTTATCGGGCAGAGAAACTGCTAAACTACTGCCCATCCAGACTTTCTCTAGGAAAACAGCCCTACAAGAAATTACAACAGCACTTTCTGTTGAGAGGAAACTGGAAAGAAAATAGTTAATACGATCTCTGTTTCTAACTCATACCACATTTTGTTTTCTGACTCTTAACAGACACCCACCTCAGACTTGGATGCACCGAAAAACTTCCATGCATTTCATAAAAACAGGATTTGAAACTCTGTGGTGGCGAAAGTACAATATAAAAAAATTACAGATTTGTTTCTAAGAGCCACCAGATTAATTTCCCTTTTGGCTTGTGCTAAATCTTGGGGGTGGAGGAGGGGAAAAAAACCAGTTCCCCTAATTGGACTCTTCAGAGTAGGACTTGAAAATATGTCCTGCCTACTCACATCAGGACCAGCTTTCATTGCCCCACAGGAAAAGAAATAAGCATGGTCCAGAAGTCAGAAAGCACTCTGAATTACCAAGAAAAGTTGTTTTGGGTAAGGCAGGGAAAATAGGGTAAAAAAATGAAATAGTTGGCCCAGGCAAGAGAAATGATCAGTATTTGAAGTTTGGAAAACCACTGCCATCTGTCACTACAATTTATTTTTTTTTTTTTTTTTCAAAAATAAAATCCTGAAACCCAAAGATACAAAAGAGGAAAATAGTTAAACCACAAACAATAAACTGCTCTAGTAGACTGAAAACTTCAAGGAGAATTCTCTCCATCAGATTGCTAACAGATACCACCCATGGACAATTAAGTACAAGTAGATGGATGCTGAAAGCAGACTAGATTCAGTAGTGTGTTTCAGAGACGCAGACATCATCTGCAGGGTGGTGATAAAAAAAGCTAGTCAAAACTCAGAAATGGAAGGCAGCCCTTAGATATCAGGGAAGTAAAGGTCAATTAATTTAGTGTGTCTTAATCTGTGCTAGTTACAGCTGTGAAGTGACAGACCCTCTTCACACTGATGTCACATTTCAGGTATCAGCCTTCTACCCATCCTTCCTGGAGATTAGCTCCAAACGGAAAACCATTACAAAATAATCTATGTCTGATCAAAGCATCCAATATAAATGCACAAATCCTTCAGTGATCATAAACTAGCAAGGTGACATGAGAACCTATTCTGTGTGTCTAATATGTGGAAAAAAACCAGCTGCTGTTAACCCTTCACATAAAACTGAGAATCAAATGTCCTGTGTCTGACCTGGATTTCCTCCTAGAAGGGATGGCTTAAGGGTTCTTCTGCAAGATAAAACTGAAACCCTATGGCAGAGTTCAACTCAAGAACTGAATTTCTTTGTGGATGCACAATTCCAGGACTTTCTCTCACTAAATAGTGAGTAAGGGATGCTCTGAGCCCCTGGAAAATCAGAAGGGAAAAGACTGTGAAATGAACACAAAGGCACAGAGGGGTTTTTCTGCATTACAAAAGGTACCTTCAGAAGGTTAGGTCAATAAACCTGAACTGTGTCAATAACCCACTATACATTTTAACAGGCCCTACCCAAACAAGACTATTTCATTTGGATATTTTGCTATCAGAAGGTCAACAGTTTAACTGCATCACTGAAACAGCAATCCAATTAAAGTTACCTCAGCAATGCATAGATACTGTTCAAATAACTCTCCCAAGCAACATAAATGGTCTTAAAATGGCACCCTTTATAATCACAGAGGAGATCCTTGGGCGACCATCAGAGAGATGAAAGGTGAATGGCATAGCCCTTTACCCACACAGTCTGCTTTTATTGCCTTTCAAAATGCAATTGTATTGCATTTAATGCTTCAGCGTGTTCTCTGGGTTTTTTTCTTCAGTAAAATCATGGTACAGGAAGAAAAGCACTCTTAACACTGCAGTGTCTTAAGGACTATTTTTACTGCTCCTGATTTATTTCTGACCTCCTGATTTTTTTTTCTGCTTGACCTTTTACATGAAGACAAGGAAAAGAGTACATTTCATCTGCCAGTTGAGAGCATTTTCTTTTCTTCACTAGCAGAATTATAGGGTTTTAAGTGAATGTCAGCTATTCCGCCTGCAGGCTTTCACTTCACAGCAACTGTATACCCAGCCTTTTCTTTCCTCACTAGTAATAGCCTTTGTTAAGTAAGGCAATGTTTACCAAGCAAAATCCCCACAGCTTCTAAGAGTTGTGCTGAATGACAATCTTTTGGAAGTCAGTCTCCCTTGGGAGTCAAATTGGTGACACACAGTCAGGTGTTTTCTTAGTGCTGTTGGTTTTTTTATCAAACCTGCACATTTCCCAGGAGGGCTCCTCTGAATCACAGCAATGAATGTCACACAAGCCCCTTCCTAATTGTGGGTTGCCTCCTGACCAGAAACTGCTTTCTGTTGCCTTCCTTTATTGCCAATTCACTCTACAGATCTAAGCATATGGTCCAAGCCAGTTTATGCAGCTACTTGTGTGCTTAAACTATCCATGTACTGAGCTAGAGACAGACAGAAAAACATTAAGGTTTGAGAACCTCATCGCTGCTTTGGGACCAGGGCTATGTGAGCAGCCTTGCATACAGGAAAGCTGAGAACAAATCACCCCCTGCTCCTCCTTTCCCTGCTCTCACAGATCCCTAAACTGTCAGTCCTCAAATTTGTCCTGTCCCCAGTTGTCCTGGTTCTTACACTTGCATCCAGAGCTTTGGGAACAACAAGAACAGCAGAGAGTCATAGCTAGGACACCAAAATAAGATGGGTGTTGCACAAGAACAAAAAGGTTCATATCTCAGCCAAACAAGGCTGTTGCCTCTTAAGACTTGGAACTGAACTGACCATGGTGCAGCCTTCACCTTGCTATGACACTCCCATTCCAATGAGACACTTGAATTCCCCATCTCAGGCATCATTGCTGCATCCTGTCCTTTTTCCTGACTGCTCTGTTTGTCTCTGCTGCCTGTGTAAGTAAAAAGGTAGAACCTTATTCCCACCACCCTGCTGCAAAAAGAGACCAGCAACATCACTGGCCTGAGACAGGGAGGCTCTTTCTTGTGGTTAGAAGTTGTTCCCAGGACACCACATTCCAGTATCTTGGCACCAAGGGGCCTTGAAACCATTTAGAGAAGTTGTTTAGAGAAAAGACACCACGAAACCAGGGAAGGTGGTGGATGCAGGTCTGCTGAATTTCCTTCTTAGGACTCCATGTCCTTGTTAGGACACAGGACACACCAGCATGAGGGGCACCAACRTGTTTGTGCAAGTCTTGGGCAGGAGGCATGAAGGTCTCTAGAGCCCAGGAAAACTTCCCTGGCTTCTTTTTCCTTAGCTGACTTTTAGCATGGACATAGATATTCAATTCACTTCTCTTAGAGATTTACTGTCTGYAGTTTGCACTTGTCCTGCTGACCAGCCTGAAGGCAGATGTGGCCAGCAACTGATCCCACCACATGATCAGACCCTTATCTGCCATTTTTCTTGCTTGCACCAAGTATACCACATCAGAGTATCCAAGGTTAGTCTGAGCAACTTCACTCTCTCCTTGTGCAAAACAAATGTAGCCCTTTAACTATCAGAGAAAGGATAACGCCTTACTTCATCCTACTTACTCTGTAATTAAAATAACTKGAAAGCCTCCTCTTCTGTGTCTGCAAGAAGCTTCACCGAAGTCTCTTCCAGCCTRATGCCTGCAGTGTGCAAGCCATTAGGATCTCCAGCCAAAATTATACATTTCCAGTCAGTCTTTAGAAACAGCAGCATCATTTTCCTAATCGCACAACTGGGAAAACAGGATATGAAGTCCCGGTTAAATTAACTTAGCAGGTATCTACAGACCAATAAAAATTTCCTTACAACAAATTTGAATGTCCCTTTTTTTCCTCTGTTTTCAAAATCCAGTGTTTTTCTTTACACAGAACAAGTCGCTCACCTCTTAAAAATGCATTTCAACCCAACAGGTATTTCTTACCATATGGAATGTAAACATCAGAATTTTTGTTAATAAAGATTGTATTCAAAATATTTTCTACCACATTTCTGTTGACAGAGATTAGGAAAAACTGTTGAATCAGCTCATTGCTCCATGTGYTGTTATTGAAATGCCTCTTCCAGCCACATTCACACAGAAAAAACAAATCCTTTTGACAATAGTTAAAGCAGTACAAGATACCCCCATCTTCTCCAAGTGTAGATGCTGTAGTACTGTTACAAATGTGCTCTCTAACAGCACAGTTAAGAACACAAAAATATTCACAGTGGATCAAAAATGTATCTAGCACAATGTAGTGTGCTTGACGGTGGCCAGCAGAGGATATCAGGGAGGAATAAACTAGTACAGAAAGCTTATATTGTCATTCAGCAAGATTTTATACTTCGTTTTCAGGGATCTGTGTATGACAGACACCTTAAGCCATGGTAGGTATATTTATGCCTGTTAAATCTCAAGGCACCTTTCATCTATGAACCTTCAAAGCCCATTTCTGAAGCTSTGAGAACTTCTGGACCCCAAGACATGCTGTGGCCAAGGATTGCATAACTTAAACATGCAGCAGCCTGTGRAGGCGTTATCTCCTGTTTGTTTTGAACCTGACACCTGATGGTTTCATGGCACATTCACCAGTTTTGGTAAYGGCAACAACAGAGATAAACTCTTTCATAAGGACTTTTTCCTTCCTGCTCTGAATGTTATTGACATCTAATTTAAGCCTCCTCCCACATCCATCTTTCACACTGCAAAACCACACCCTGCTCCTTCTGGTAAAGAAGCCTTATAAAGAAGGGAAGAGACATTTTTCAACCAGAAGAGTAAGAATACRAAAAACACACTAAGTCATCTAAAAAGTCACATATTTCAGGTTGTAAGTAGTGATGCATTTGTGCCAGCTACTTTGCATTAGCTTCTTATTTACATACCACTTCTCTGTAATAAACACAAAGCACATTATCCTTCAGGGAGCGTGAATCATCACTGAAACAGAGATAAAATTTATCAGGTAGTAAGAATGCGTAGCCAAGCAGGTACCAAGAAGCAGCTGACACCCACACTGTATTTATGTCTTACTTTACCTGTCAATACTCAGACCTAGTCCAACTGAAGGAGCCTTGCTTGGAGATGCTGTGGTGTTGCCTGGTCAAAAAGCCCACTGACATCCCAACCATCAAAACCCCTTCAGTCTCCACTGCCCCTTCTCCTTGAGATACAGCACCAACCTGCAGAGCAGCAAGCAGCCCTTTCCTCCCCTCTGCTCACCACTCACACCAACTCCCTGCCCTCCTCTACCAGAGCCTGGTGCTCACCCCGTCCCCCAAAACAGAACCTACTGAAAGACACAAAGAAATCTTCCATTCCTRGCTAGGATGGCAGGCTAACATGCTGACAACACTGGTCAGAAGGAGAAAGGGAGTATGGCASAGACTGCTTGAGGAAAGGAGAAGCCAGATTTCTAAAATAACCAATATTGCTTAGGTATCACACCAGCTAGTGYGCCAACAACCAAAGCCAGGTACTGWAACCTTGACTGAGACAAGATAAAACCTTTCCTCCCCATCAGTCTTCATGCGATAATGGAGTAAACAGTTGCAAGCTAAGTGTAATACAAATAAAATGTACTGCTCTGCAGACTGTGTTTCTTTCTTTTGAAGTATAGATCTTTGTACAAAGAAGCTAATTACCCAGAGGGGTTAATTMATTTATAACAAATCACTGGATCATTAGCCTTTCTATTACATCCTTTTCAATTGATTGTGGGCATATCTACCTTAAACCTGTCCAACCTATTTTCTTCTTGCTACACAATTGACTATTCATATTTCCTTTCTACCTTCTCCTTCACAGGATGCTGAAGCAAACCAACTTTAGAGTCATCTACAGAATTACAGAAGAAAGAGCATTACCGAATGAAGGCCGAGGTCAACTAGTGCCATGAAATTCCTAACAGGAGGTAAACCGATAGGATCTTTAAGTATAATTCCTGCCCATTCTTCAGAGTAAAGCACACACACCCCCACCTCCCATTTTCTGTCCTGAATAACAGAAAGTTTCATCAGTAACAGCCTTCAGAAAGCACTTCCCTTGTTAATCCTAAATAAAGTGGACTTTACAAGCCATTTCAAAAGCCAAGATTCCTCATGTCACTCTTACATTTTTTGAGGTCTCAACCAAGCAATTCTTTCCTTCACACCTGCCGTTCTGAAGGTTTACTTAAATGATTTACTGCAACTCTTAAAAAGTTAAGCTAGATTATCCAGCAGTGTTTAACCATGTGGTCASGAGTCAGTAGGTCATGCAGTAAATCAGGCCAAGTACTTATTGTAGGAATACACCTGTGTGCTAATTTTAAAATGGGTTCTGTGCAGTTCCCAGTTTCTGAACCTATGCAACTTTACCCATTAATGCTTTGTAAGCACAGATTACCCACTGGACTGCTCAGTCCACAGCAGTGCTGCATAGCCATACAGAAATGATGTGCAGAAGGCAATGCAGAATCTTAAATATGACTATCAATGCACACCAGCAGCTAAYTGAAGTTCTCTCACTTTTCTTGTTCTTAGTGTTGATACAGGGTATCACCTGCTAAGCCACTTGGGTCATATAGTTCAGCGTCACAGAAGTACAGCAAGGAGAYTTGAGAGATCATACAGATCAGGCCCATGCACAGAGAGGACCAATTTTATCTGGATTGTTCCAACTGATAAAAAGCCTTCTGAGTGCTTTGCTGAATTTTTCTTGACCCCAAGGGGTCTAGGTAAGTTATGTCAATCTGATGCTTATCCTCATCTCATTTTGTTATTAACTGAATCATACTTACATTACAGTACTTAAAATACTTATGTTATTGTTCAAATCCTCTGTAATCTATACAAGCTTGAAGAATGTTTCAGCCTTTTCTAGGAAACTCAATGTCAGTCTGTCCTACACTTCTTGTAAGCAATTATATCAGCTCTTTGGAAATGCTGACATCACTGTAAATTGATTGCTCAGAGACACCAGAATAAGGAGAGGCACTGAAGGAACTGGAAGAGGAATATCCTGCATTTGCCTTTGAGGCCACAAAAACAGCAGYGGGAAGGAAGAAAGTCACGTGAAAGCACGTCTCCTCCAGACAGCATCACCCCAGATGACAAAAGAAATTTAAAATAAATGTTTATGCTGCAGGAAACAACAGGAAAACAGGAACTCTCCTGCATAGTGTCAGGGAAACAAATGCAGATTTCAGAAGGGTCTAATTACAGCTTTTTACCTATTTGAAGTGTTCTTAAGCTTGCATTGTTTCMGAAGTAGAAGAGGACAGATTTGTCAGTCCAATACACACATTTAATCTAGGCTTTTTTCTTTCTGCACCTTCTCTGCTGCTTTACAGTCTAACTACAGCTGCCCAGGATGTCTACAAATAAAGTAGTATTTCCTGGCACTCTTATCCAAGTCAGACCTTTTGAATGGCTTTCAGATGCATAGCTTAGATGTGTGTTAAGTGCCAACAACCACAGCCATACCCCAAACTTTTGCTGCTTCTTTAATGTTATCTTCTCACAGAAGTTTTCAGTCCCACCATGCTCATGACTAGAACCACACTCCTCTAGCAAGAAATCCCCTAATGTATGCAACTGCATTCAGTGTACATTATTTTATCAAAGTCTGTCTAGGTTTTTTTTTTTTTTTTAAACACTATCTTTGTGGGCTGAACAGGCTATTTATTTTAACAACCCCCAAAAGATAGCACATTTTTTTATGGCATTTTGGCACTTGGAAAGCACCCCAGGGCCTAACTCCCATCAAAATTAATTCAAAGTAGGCACCTATGTCTAGACAGYTTAAATGCCAATGTACTGCTTCTAATAAATCACACTTTTCTAAAGATCTGCAGACAGAAAACGTTCCTGAGAGAGCTCTCTCCTTTGCCTGTTCACTTCAGCTTTAACCATTGGTTTCCACCAACAGGTCCATAATTTAAACATGTGTGGCGAGTTGTGACAGTTTGGGGTGGGACAGTCTGGTAAGTGTGACCAACGCTCCTGGCTCCAAATTACTGAAAAACACAAAACCTTTTGGTACTAAGAGGTTGGCTGATATTTTCAGGACTAGCTGAATCTGATTTACAACAGAAAAACAAAAAAAAGGAAAAAATAATAAACATTTAGGCATATTATGTGGCCACAGTCAAGTCAGGTTTAGATTTTTTCCTTTAAAAGGCTTCTCATATGGTATCTCCAGAAAGAAGACCAACAGGATGAAGACAGTTAGAAACAAATGAGCAGAAAGGTAAAGACAGTGACAGAAACCACTTTGAGCTGCTGGTTTTAAAGTTTAGCCACTGAGCCAACTTCTCTTCATCCAGAAAAAAATGGGCTCAAGCCTGGCAGGAGAGAATGCTCCTTCTCTTGCAAGTGCACTGGGTGTCACCTTCATACCTCTGCCATCACGAGTCCATGACAGCTTATGTTTTCCTCTCATAAATCCCCTGGGATGTCAAACAGGATGCAAGAGTCTTGCTCTGTGTAGTCAGGGACATCCCGAGTATGTACACCTGGAGTGTATACTGCTCTGAAAGTCAGACTGCTTCTGTCAGCACATATTCAAAGTGAACAGATGAATTTGTGTGTGTCAGTATTTTATCCATCAAGGCAGGAAGCAGGAAATTCTGCCTCAGAACTGGATCTGTCAATATTTCCTGAAATCGTTGTCTGTAATGAGGTCTTGTACATGTTCTGGTTTTGCAGAGACTGCTGGTAGTTTGTTCCTTTGAACTAGAAAGAAGGCAAGAATTATATTGTTAGACTCTAAATAGATTTTATTTTCTGTTTGTTCTTTGAAAGTTTTATTACAGAACCTCGCTCCTCTTTTTACCATCAGACTGACAGGAAATCAAAGGATTCTAAAATGGAAAACATCTGATTGCAGAAATGAAGCAATTAGCTGGCATCAATATCAACAGCTTATCACCACTGACAAAAGCAAAGTCTGCAACTTAGGGTCTTAAAAAAAAACACTTAAAAAAATAAAAGTGAAGCAGTCAGGACTAAGATTCATGCCAGCTTAACTGGAGAAAGCAATGGCAAGCTAACTGATACTAGCTTTACTTATTACACTACCTCAACATATTTGCTCTTTGCCCTTGGAGCACTTTATTGCATATGATAAATAGATAACAAGTAAACACTTCAAAAGCATTAATAAAAAAATCATGTAAAGCAACTGMCATGTCTATTAGCCCTGATGTCTTAATGGTACTGCATAACCAAAAGGCTACCCTGTCTTGCACATAAATACATAAAATTTGATTACTGAGCTTTAGAAGATACTAAATATATTTCAACAAATAAACTACTAGWGAAGATAAAAATGGATTCTGAGAAATACTGTTAGTGACACACTTAATGGAACAGTTTGAAGTGATGTCAGGGAGAATTTAAAACAGAATTAAGGCTGTTTAAAAGACTCCTGTGGCAAGAGTCAGTGAGGTGGCTCTGGACYTCGTTTCTCTGCTCTGCATAAGGCTGCTGAACTCTTGTTTCAGAGTCAATGACACAAAAAAAGAAAGTTAAGTCTTGCCATGCTGACTCTGAATAAGTCCTACGTGATCTTTGACACAGGAATTAGGCTACAAAGCTCTCACACAGAAGTCAATCATCAAAATTGTGTTTTGCTTGGAAGTGTTTTTCAGGAATTTATAAGGGTTTGCACACAACAGTAACAAAACAGCAATAAGAGCTCTGTAACTAAATCACTCTCCTTAGCAAATCAGCAAGAAATAACAGAATGGCCTTGGTCTTTGAATAAAAGCACCAAGAGTGATCCCTCTAGCCAYATAAAGTGGCCTTGGTGTAATCAAGACCCAAGTATATCTGTTTTCTTCACCCACAAGATCTCCATGTGACAGGGAAAAATGTGCCAGTCTGCTTGGCTGAAATCATTACCAGAAATAAGTGGCAATAGACTTGAAGACAAYTTTTCAAACCTACAGGGAAAGGGTAGGAAAAAAGGGGAGATTTTTATTTTATTTTTTACCTTGATACAGCATCACTTACTACATTACTTGTTTCTCTTCTAACAGAATAATATTTCTGTTTTTCTAATGGAATAACTTAAGGCTCTCTCCTGCCCCAAAATAGGTGGTTATGAGTTTCTGCTCTATCACCTATCACTCTAGAATATATAATAATGTAATACAAATATATAATTATAGATAATAATACAGAGTAGAAAATACCATATGATTGAAGTTTTAAGTCCTGTCTCATTATGGCTTCATGCAAATTATTTAAATTAGTCCATTTCCCTGGGCACCATGGAAATCCTATCCTCTTCCCTGCCTAATGATTTTCTCTCAACTCATCCTAGGTTTGTCTCTTAAAACCTGGCAGAAGCTGGCTGGCACTTTTCCTTCAGACCAGCTTTCACCCTAGGCTCTCTTGCCCTTGGGAAGAGGAAGGGCTGGGAAGGTGACAGGCAAAATTGGGCCAGACCCCTCCCACTGCCCCTGGTATCTGCAGGAGAGGCAACTGCAGTGGGAGAGGAAAAGGAAGAGAAAAGTGCTGAGGAAAGGGAGAGATAAGGAGAAGCTGCATTGGATCACAATGCATAAACATGCAGGTGTGTAAACTACTGAGACAAAATGCTTAAAGGCAAGAGACCTAATAGGAGGCATCGAGGTAAAATTGGGCCAAGAGGAGTGACATCTCTACACAAAGAGACCTTACTGAACAGCTCTGTATAAAAATAACAACCTGCCTTGCCAGCCACATTCTCCCTTTGGCCCCCAGCTGTTTCCACTTCCTTAACATATGTTGAACCAAATAAAGTGTTTACTAATTTCCCATCCAACTTTTTCAAAAAAACACAAGAGCACACACTGCCAAGGCCGGAAGAAGGTGAAAAGGACCAGGCAAGAAGAACAGTAGAAGATAAAACTAAAGTGTTTAATCAGTGCATTTCTCTGGGGTTTTCTACAGGTCTCACTTAACTGCTTCATTACCAGAGCTGGCTCCAAGAGGAACAGCCACAGCTACCAATTCTGGGGAAGCCAAGTGGATGTCCAGGACAAAAGATATCAGAGTGGGATCTGTTCTCTCCACAGGGGAGCCAGAAATGTGTTTGAGTGACTAGTAATGACCACAACAGAAAAATAATAACTATAACACATCTGTCATTCACATTCTAGAGGAGGTGCCTGAATTGCAGCCCCCTGCACAGTCCAGAGGCAGACAGGAAAAGCAGYTTTTTCAGGTTTGCTCCTTTTAGAAATACTACTAACAATAAAAAAGTAGTAAAAAGCTCTTAGTATATTTGCTGTTTCTCTATCACTCTTCCATCAGCATAGCTCAAGGACAATTAATGCATGATTCCCTGGCAGCAGTCATTCTGTTTATTCACAGACCCAAGTAAATAACCCAAACCAGTAATTCCAAACTGCTAATTCTCACCCACTTGTATCATATAAACAGCAACAAAGCAGACTTATTCATTCAGTAAGGGGAGAAGSAAAGGACCGAGACCAAAATGAGAGCCTTGTTCATATTCAAATGCTCTGCTGCTGAATGTGGTGCAGTTGTGCACGGYTGCTGAGCCTCTCTGCATTCTTCATATTGATGCAGCTAGCTGCAAGAACACACTGTACCTGTAAGAGAACCTCGGTATCTTCATAAAGATGTTCACAGCCTAATCTATTCCAATGTTACTGTTTCGGTCTGTTTCTGTCTCACTTTCAAGACAGAAAACCACTGAGAGAGCTCCAGGCAAAAGCTGACCACAGAAAATAAATTTCCTTGGTTCCTTTTCTCATTCTTTTCCTTGTGAGCACAACTTTGATGGAGCAACAGGTAGCACAACAGATGAGTTAAAAACTGCAATTAAAAATTAATCCAGGGATTAGCAGGTTTAATTATCCCAAACCCCCGCAGTTTTAATGAAGTAAAAACCTGGAACAGTAATATGCACCTCCAGTCTACAGAGAGKTTTGGGGTGAGTTTGAAGCTTCAGAATTTATTGTAACTGCTTTGTTTCCTACTATCTCCTGCACCTGACTAAGATGATGCAATTAATGAGGGGGAAGAGCCTTATTTTATAAAACTTTTTCTCAGCAGGTTTCTAATCAGCATGCAGCAACTACAAAGCAGAACAGGAAAAAATTCTTTTTCYATTGTAAAAGCAAGAATCTTTGTTGCCCCCACATTTGTCAAGCAAGAGGGGTAAACAACCTCATTCAAAATTTCAGTTGATAGCTCTTCACTCTAAATCTGCAGTATCTGGATAAGTTAAATCCATTGACTGAAATACAAGGGCATACAATCACATTTCCTTCTGTCAATTAGGGTGACTGCTGCTTGTGAGGAGCCGTCTCCCTGCCTTGGCCTGCTGCCTAAGGTCAGATTCCCTGGAATGAGAGAAAAAACAATAAAAAGCAGAGATGCTGGCCTTTTTCCTTCCTCGTTCCAGTTACTGATCGTTCAGTTGTCAGTGATCTCAGCACTGCAGCCTATCTAAGTGAGGACATGGATAAAGGAAGTTTTCAGTGTCCTTATCCTTCTGTTTCCTGGTAGCATTCAGAGCCAGCTTGACTTCCAGTGTCTTGCAAAGCAGTTTCATGGCTTCTCTGGTCCATTGTCATGCACTATTATCCAGAACACGATGCATTCCAGCCATGACCCTTCCATCCTCCTCTTGGCACTTGGCTCTACAGGCACAGCAGAAATTCATTAAGCAGGGGATATCCCCTTGGGCTTATTTGAGTACCTCTTGTTCCTTCTCAAGGGTGGTAAAGGAGTCTGGATAATGAGCCCCAAAGAACTAATTCACAGTAGCTTGCTACGGGAGGCAGAGTGATTAAAATGGACTGAAAAGCTTACACAGCAGCTGCCAGCCCAGCAAAGAGAAGTTCTCCACACTGGAAAATGTGGAGCACAGGTTTTAGAGCTCCTTGACAACACAGCCCTCTATGGAATAGAATGAAACAAGAAAAATACAAATACAAGCTATTTCAGTGTTGTAGTTAAGACACTTCCTGCAACAGACACAAAAGAGAAATTTAAAAAAAAAAAAAAAAAAAGAATATGCTATTTGCTATAGAAGAGCATACGCTACTTAATATCAGCTGCTAGACATCCCATATATGCTCCTGTTTAGCCCAGATAAATCCAGTCTTCATCTTTCCTCTGAGAACCACAGCCTATTGTACTGGAYTTTCTTCCATTCTGAACTGGTCACAAAAATCTCTCCAAGAAGTGGTGTACAGGAAAACTATATTCCCTACTTTGACTGTACAATTTAAACTCTTACCAGATGCACTTCTGATATGGTTTATTCTTAATCAGTCTGACATAGCTTTGATTTTACTTCCCCAGCTGCCTGATCTTGCACCGACTTGTCTTCCTGTGGTATTGGTGTTAAAGCTCCAGCCTCCAATCCCTTTTTAATTCATATGCTGTTAACATGTTCTCAAAACACTTTCAGTTAAAGAAAGGCAATCTCTAAATCACCTCAGCTTACACTGAGGAAATTCTCTTAAGGTCTGTCTGTCRTGAATCTCAAGGGCTACAGTTTAGRGCCATATTTTAATTATCTTATTYGTACTGGGTAAGTCAGAGAAGAAAAGTGGGATGACTTTACAGAGGCAGAGAAACAAGTGCTATTGCTTACTTGCTCCAGCGTGATAAAACTGGAACAGATTTGTGTCAGATTCACTGTATTATAGCAGTGGCCTAAGGCTGTAAAACCATTTGCTTCTTTCAGGGCACATGAGCTGCATGTCAGCTATGGAGCACACAAGGTGCGAGTAGCTGATAAACTTGCAGCCTCCTCTCTCTGACAAGGGCATTCAGATGCAGTTTCACCTTTGCATTTCAGCAAGGACAGGTAGACAGTATAGCTGGGTGGGTACATCCCTTCCACTTGTACTGCTCTCCCTCATCCACCTCCAACCTCTTCCTCAGGCAGATGTCACTCACTAAAGTACCTTTATACCTTGCATACTTCCCTCTTCAGATCATCTGTCTCTGCCATTATCTTCTTTCTTTGTTTCATCCAACTGCTGACATGAAATCCATTTTCTCTTAAGACCTTGGTGCACTCTCCCAGGAGCTGAATACATGGTAACAGTACAGTATTGCTTCCCAAACAGTCATTTCTATTTCTACACTGCCTTCTAGCTGTGCTTCAAAAAATGCTCTCAAAAGGTGAGCTAAATAAATGAGCAACACTGCATTTGTAAAGACAGTAGCGCTAAGCCATTTCCTAACTATGTCAAATTGGGCACAGAGTGAACAACTGACGTCTTCAAGATGGGTCATACAATCTCAAAGCCAGGTTTGCTATGCAACCTACATTTCTCATATTTACCAACCTGTCTGTGATCTTGTGCTCTGTTCGGAACTCTCCTTTCAGTTCACTTTAAAATTCCTCTGTGATTCTGTATTTTATTTTGTTTCAAAAGTTCGTATCATTTTAGAGCTTTTGATATCTAATGTCCATGCAATTATCAGCCCAGAAGAGTTGCAGCGTTTCAGAAAAAAMACAGTTTTATTGAGGTGTCTGAAAACAGGAAGTTTGTGAGAAAACTTCTCTTGAAAAAAAAGTCTTGCGGGTAAAATCTAACAGAACTCAAGGGTATAACCCCGCTCCCTCCCTAGCCCTGACCTTGTAGCCACTGTAGTGACTCTTCCAAAGGGAGGAGACACGCTAAAGTTGTTGGGTTACAGTGTGTACTTGCTGCTCTCTTGCTGGGAAGACAGGTGACCTAAGTGTTTCATAGGAGTGACGTGCTAGCGCCCCAAGGGGAAGGAAATTATTCATTCCTCATTTCTCAGCTGACTTATGACTACCTTGGCTGTGATGTAAGTGAGGAAGCTTGTCAAACAGAGGAGGGAGAAAAAAGATAAGGGGATGGGGTGACTAAGGGGGTAAACGTGCAAAGAAGAAAGTAGTATTAAAGATCCAAGTTGCTATCCAGACAGCACTCGTGTCTTCTTCGTGTCCGTATGGTCACTAAAGATTTTAATTTCCCCATCATACTAATCAAAGCTCCCACTGCACCMTCAGATTGCCCTTACATGCCCAGAATCTCTTCTGCAGTAATCATCCTAGCTTCTCAGTATCCCATAGTCCATGCTCTTGCCCTGGTTTTCTCGACATTTCTATTTTCCTGTCACACATGGAAATGTTACCCATTTGACTGGGCAAGGGACAGTACAGGTCATGGCTGATTTAAAGCATCAGGTGCTGACAGCAACACTCACCCATCACAGAAGTAAGATAAGGACTGAACTCAAACTTTTCTTTAGTTTCACTCATTCATATTGTGAAATGTGCTGAGGTTTAATACTTCCAAAGCAAAKCATTTGTGTATGCAATGCAATGGATGTTTTTTTCTTGAAATATGTTATATGTCCCATGTATTTCATATGTGGGAATTTGTAAAAGGTAAAGCAGGTGCATCAATAAATATTGGCTGACACTGCTGGCAGGCAGACACAGCATGGGTACATCTGTACTGTAGAACCAGTAATGTAGTTTAAAAGAAAGAAAAAAGAAGAAAAATWATCGGATGTTCATGTTTTGCATTTTTCAGCCTTGTGTTAGTAATGTGTCTGGGAAGACATAAAACTGAGGAAGCTGAGATGTTTTGTCATACAGATCTTGAGGTCTATGACAKGTTACTAAAGGAAGGTTATTATATGTCACTGAAAAGGAAATTATTTTTTTTTTAAGAGCTATTTTTATGTTTTGTTCTGTGCACGTGTAAATGATAATTTGTGATCAGCCTGCCTTGTTTGCTCAGTGCAGCCAAAGAACATCCCATGTAATAAGCTTGGCAAAATCCTTAATTAAGTCAGGTCAGAGGAGGTCAGGGCCCAGCAACCTTTCCAGAAAAGCACGCCAGAATTTTTTTTTCCCTACCAAACTAAAGAGAAATCACGTACTGCTTCTCAAAGAGTTGAAAATCTCCCACCTTCCACATACTCAAAGCTATACACTGCCTCTGTGCACAACAGGAATTTCCAGCYTTCAGGAGCAGAGAATGCTTGGAAGTCACAGCCATCTCCCTGAAAGCACAGCAGCTCCCTGCCCAAACCCTGGTGGATGCCATTCAGAAGGGACCTGAGGTTTGTGATTTTGGAGTAAAGAATTACTTAGAGAGACAACTCCTGTTGCAAAAATCACATAGCTTCCACATCTAGCCTGTGGGGTGGGTGATTTCCTCAGCATGTTCTCTAGTCCTGATTTCATGTCTTACTACAACACAGCAAAACCCCATTGAGGCCCATGCACTTGAGCTTATTTCTAGAAGCTTGAAAGCCTGAGCATAGAAAGAAAGATGTGGAAACTGGCTCAAGAATGGAGTCAAAACAGAGCTTGAACAGAGCTCCTCACACAAGGCTTGGGAATCATTCCCCAGGCTTCCACTGTTGGTTTATCCTTAGCCTGTACCATCACAAAAYCATTACTAGGAAAGTCCATTGTACCATGCACTAAGCAGATCAGTGATGTGGGAGAAATCCACATTACACAAACTCCTGTRGACTTTGTGCCATATGAGGTCCATTTTAGCCTTGGCATCTTTTTCAGATGGTGCAGCCAGACATGGAAATCCCTCAAATGTCACCATAACAAACAAAACCCAACTAAACCTTGCTTTAAAATACAARCAGACCAAACTATGATGTAGTTTGTTAATGTGGACTATAAYRGTGATAATCAGATCTAAAAAAACCCTCCAGGTATGGCCTAAATATGATAGGTTTCTGTCTCCTCATATTGTTTTCTAACACTGTTTAAAGCCKGCACAAAAGCTGAGTGAAGGTGGCRTTCAATTTGRTGGCACTGCATAACTCTTCTACCTCCTCTCCATTAAAAGCTGGACTTTAACCTACTCTGGAAAAGGCCAARTAGGAAATAAGAAGTCACTAGTCAATGGGTAGACTTTCCTGCCTCGTGCTGGTTATTCAGCAGGGAAGCATATACATGAATCACCAGATCCAAATCAGGGGGCACTAAGAACAAATGACACATTGGAAAAGATAGTGGAAGGGGCAAAAGGGCAGCAGATGGGGGTGAAATAAAAACCTACACTTGAAAAACTTGGGGGAGAAAGGGTCAAAAAACATAGATAGAAAGCTCCTTTTGCAAATGGAGTCATTCATGATTTCACACTGAAGAAACCTGGGTCCATATACCACTTTCTTCAAAGAGTTGTTATTATTAGTTGAGAAGTACACAAGTCATGTTCACTGCAGACCATTCATGGAAACGAAAATGTTAGCAAATGYTACTCTTAAATACTAAGAAGGGCATAGAATTTTTCTAAAATTCACATTAAAGCTATACATTCTCAGTTGTCTTAATTTTACACTGCTTTCTTTAGCTTATTTTGCTACTTTTCTACTTCCTTTCTGCTGAGATAGGTTTGAGAAGCAAGCAACAGCAGAATCATGACTTGCACAGGCTGAAAGAAAATTTGGCCTCCATGGTCCCACACCAGGAAAGCAGAACTGAGCAGCAGTCATCTTACCTGGAGGAACACAGGCTGTCCATTTCTCTGCAGTGAGCTCCCAAGCAAGAGTAGAAGCAGGGATTCTGGCCAATTCCTCTGCACCCTGAGCARCATATCTGCTGCTGACTCAAAGCCCATGTTCACATGCCTCCTTGTGCACATCACAGGCGTGCTCAGATTCATAGAACTCTGCTATGATGTCCCCACACTCATGTTTAAACCTACAGAGAGGAAGGGCATAACTCCTAAAGGGAAAACTGACAAGGATCTATTTTGTATAGCTAAACAAGATGTTTTCAGGGAAGAAAACCTCCCTTCAGTGAACATCTACATACAGAGCAAAGCAGTGAGCTTCAAGTTCCCTCAGGCAGCTTCTGTCTCAGAAGGCAAAACTTATTCATCTGCCTGGTACRGTGAAACATGGTAAACTGAGACAAGCATATTGAATATGACAATATTACAGTATTTTTCCAGAGTGATGAAGGAACAAAAGTCAGAGACATTATGCAGATGRAGGTGCAGCACCACTACTTATGAAAATTACATGAAGCAGAAAATGAGAATTCTAGCTAATATTATGTGCAGCGTTCAGTGCTTTGAAACTGAATGCACCAGCTAAAATGTCAGTTTTAAATGTCAGTTTACCGACTGGAACCACAAAAGAAATTGCATTATGAATGATTTAAATTACAGTATCTTGTGCTAGAACAATACACCCTCAYTTCCAAGGAAATTTTATCTCCTGACAATACTATCCTTAACCAAAATATATATCCTTTCACTATATTGGAAAAGAAGACTTTATCTCTACCATCCCATGCCAGAGAATATACACCTCAGATGGAAAAGGGATGTCTGGTACCCCAAAATTCTCTGATGTTTGCTGAGCTCYAAAGGCTGCTTAAAACAAAAAATCACTCGAACTCTGTCTGGGACACACTTCAGTCCCTCCACTKTGGAAACAGCAAAACCTCAGAGAGATCTAAACTGACAGCCTTTCTAAGAATGGCAGTGCTTATGCTGGGGAGGACAGATTTCAAAAAATATGGGTAATGCTTCATCTCCTGGTTATTTTCTGATGGCTGCCAACAYGGACTGATGCTGACCATGCCACAGTGCACTGAAGCCACAATCAATAGGCAAGTGAGACTGATTCTTTAAAAAGCATTTTTCTTAAAAAAACTGCTTCTCGGAATTTTAGAAATTATATCCAGTAGTCCCAGCTAATGAAAATGCCTCTAAGTTGCTGCAGTCATTGGATTCAGTAACACGGCTGGACAAAAACCACAAGGACTATTTCCACCAACACACAGGGAGGTAGAAGAATTTAAAGAAGTCTGTACTTCCCTGTTTCTACTTCACTGACAGTCCAGTCAATGGACTGCCAGACTGATTGCTTGCTGAAGCTTGTTTTAAAGCTACACACACTATTTGCTAACATCACATTTAAAGTGTACTTTAGGAAGCTTATACATGCCACCAAACAGGGCTACAACAGCATGGCTCATCTGGTCACTGCCACTGAATGAGAGCTAGGTATTATGCTCACAAAATATTGCTTTAATTTCAGAGGAAATGTTTGTTCTCAAAGAGACTCACACCAATTTTTAAAATATATTAATCTAATGAGATTCATGAAAATTAAATTGGTTTGCCAGAGTAGCTTCATATTCATTATAGGGTTCATTAAGATGTATTTATCCTGTCCTGATCAGACACTCAGGATAAATTTTAAATASAAAAAATTAAGAAAAGTTATTAAGAAAAGCAGCTTATCAAAAATAATGACAGAGACATAGGTTAAACTGACTAAAGCTTTTAATGTAATTGTATCCCATGAGGTTTGAATTTATTCAACATGACTATGTGGATACCTTAACCTATTCAATTTGAAGCAGGTTTTTGGCCCAATGGTAACCAGTGGCTTTATAAATTACATAACACAGAAGGTCTTCTCATGACTTTGTGAAAGACCTAATACATTCTCCCCTCTCCAAGAGGGCCAGCCATTCAAACATAATCCCAGGAAATCCTGTTGTTTACAAAAGATGCTGTCATCCCAACTCACACTTTGCAGCCCCCTCCAGGTGTGGCTGGACATTTCTAAATGAAGTCACTGGAAGCCCAGGCATGTGAGCAGTACTGCAAAGCGCTTTTCTGATATCAAACACCCTAAAATAAAAACAATACACGGTATTTGTGCTCTCACTTCATAGCAAGCAGCCAGCTGCCAGTATTACTGAACCCTGCGTTTGCCTGCCCTGCTGAATGCCCTTGTCTTGCACCCAACAGAGCATAAAGCATGCAAGGTTGAGAGCTGTGGCAGCTACACTACACAGACCTGCCAAGTTCTGTGCCCTGAGCATAAGCGTCCCATAATGTGCTGCTTCTTGTAACCAAGGAGGGGTTCAGATGGCCACACTGCTGGTTTTGGCTCTGAGACTCTCTGTGCCAAAAGCAGTACATCTTTACATCCAGAGGTTTACCAGTATGGGTGGGAAGAGGCAGAGGCTGCAGCTCTGCARCCCATCCCAGAGTACTAGCCTAGATCTGTGATAAGCCTGGGATTTACGGGACTTGGTTAGCATGAAAACCTGGGAGGGAACTCCTCTTCTACTGAAACTGCAAATCTTTCCCACACAGCGTCCCAGCTCCTGCCCACACACAGCGTTGGTCTCTTGAAGCCTAAGACCTGGAGGGATTTGCCTTTCTCTATCTCTTCAGGCCTCCAGAAGTTTTCCTCCCCCACTTTTGGCACYGAGCCCAAAATGCAGCTGTTCCACAGTAAGGCAACAGCTCCTCTTTCCCTGCTCCTCCCTTAGCTCAGACTGATACCAGACGTCTGTGTGTGGATCCCTTCCCAGGAGGAGCGGCCTGAGTAATTGAGTTCTAGTTCTGCTTGCAGGGATCCCAGCTCCAAAAGGGAGACAGTTCAGCAGTGCAGACACCAGGAGCCTAAATGACTGAAGACATGTACTCCACCAGTGTGTGCTGAGTGATAATTAAAGTCCCCTTCTGCACTCAGCGTATCCAAGCCAGACTGCATTGTCTCAGTCTGGTTCAGTCTGATAATTCCCRTATTTCTGTGAAAGCAGCAAGCCTCTCTCCTTTCATCTCTCATCTTCTTCCTGTTTCTTCCATCTTTAAAAGCCAAAGCTTTCCCTAAAGCATACAAAACCCCAAGGACATCTGGGRTGGATTTGAAGATGCCTGAAATTGTATATATAAACTTTTAAATGTTTTTTTTTATTATTATTACTGGAAGGCAATTTACTGTATAAAAACATGGAGCTAAATTGAAAAACAAGCTGCCTACATCAGGCAGGGAAGAACATAGTTCGGTTTCATACATTTCAGTCATTTACCTACCMCTTCTGGAGAGGATTTTCGCAGAGGATCACCAGCCCCTTCAGAGCCTGTGTAGGGGGTCTCATCTCTCCTGTCAGATTATAAAGTAGGGTGAGAGAATACTCTATAACAAGGCATAAAACTGTTTTCATGTGATGGTACCAGAGTTTCCCAAAGTCAGATTGACCTGCTACGTAAGCAGAAGTTAAAACTGTAGAGGAGGGATTATCTGCATAGGTTTAAAGGCACGTTTYCTGATGTATTCTGAAAGACTATCAAGAGAGACAGCCATCAGTCCCCCCTTCACTCAAATCTGGGAGTCCCAATAGATTACAGTTTTTGGCTGATAGGCTTCTAAAGAGAACAGGTCTGTACATGGATTATCTGCTTGTATATTTCTTTAGATTCCCCAGAGTTTAGTTAATGGTGCTTTTTTATGTACAAGCCTCCCCTGCAGACTCAAAGACCCTTAGGCAGAGAATCTGTAGGGCAATACAAAACTAGAGAATGGAATCAAGAGTCACAGGAGACTTCTGTGACGGACTGCCGCCTAAAAGATGTTCTTTAGAAGGCTGACCTAAACAATTGAACAGAAAGGTAGAAGAGAAGAGGAGGGACYCAGATGGGGTCATACTATAATCCCCAGTCCCTGAATGCACTTCACATATTCACGCTCTTGCTCCAGATAAAAAAATAAACAGCTTTGGTTGTCACAACACCTGGCTGAACCTCCAGGTGTCCTCCCAAACACCTTCTCTCTCTGAGGTAAACACACTCTCCCAGCCTTTTCTTCCCTCTGTCTGGGAGAAAAGTCATGCAGCAGAACCAGCAAATTAGTAAAACCTAGCTGGCAAAGGGCAGCGTTGAATAATACCCCGTCCTGCCCACTGCACCCATGCCATCCCACTGCTCTGAGCAATGTTCCAACACATGCTGCCAAGGGGAAGCTCAGACAGCACCTGGCCCAGCATGGATGAATGCCCAGCAGATGGGCAGCACCTTGTTTGCTGTGGCATGACCGTGCTGTCTCACAGCCTGGGTGCCTGGGAGAAGCAGGGGGAATGAGAACGCTGCTGAGCAGGAATCACGGGCCCAGAGAGATTACAAAAACGAGAAAACATCCTCCCACTTTGGCCTCAGGCTCTTCTGGACACTTAGACACATCAGCAACGCTGCGTGCAGGAAAAAAAAAAGTGGTGAAAGCAGGCTGGAACCATTTTGCCCCGGGATGATAAACAACTCCTAGGAGCTATCCTGGGGATTAACAGAAAGATATCAGCATAAGAGAAGCTAATAGGGTAAAAGCAGTGACAGGAAATAACGACTCCATCGCTAAATGCTACCACTTCAGCTCTCCCAAGTGCAGCTTTTCCCTCCTCCACATTCCCCACCCCCACCACGCATAAGCTTTTTTTTCACACCAGGATGCAGGTGTGATGGAAAGGAAAGTGCTGCAGGAGAATTCGGCTCTGCTCCTAACAATGGTTTCATCTATTTGACAAGCCCTCCCCTTAGGCGCTCCCCCGCTAAAAATAATCAACGCTTCAGTCTTTCATAGGAGTTTATCTTTAAAGACTGTGGGATCAGTGCTTTATTTCCTCTTTCAGCCAAACACTTTTCTTTCTTCACGTGGGAGAACTCGTTCCTTMTGCCTTGCACCACCACAGGCTTTGACAGGTGCCCGATACCCAGCACATGCAAGCTCAGCAAGAGCCTCGGGCTAGTCTGGGGGAGTTGGTGGTCAGCCCTGCAGTCCTCGGCATTGCTCTTTTTCTGCTCCTTAATTTTAACCACGTCAGGCATAACCAGACTACCCAAGGCAGGCTTGCTCCTCAGATCTGGGTGCGGTCAGTAAGGGGATGCATGCAGGGGGGCTGCCAAGGGCATGTACAGCTAATAAATTCCTATTGATGTGATTTAAGAAAATACCAAACAATAGCTGGCAAAATTGCTGTGGAATTGTATTTCTCAAGTAATAGAGTTCTGCAAAGCAGTAACTGCTCTCTACCACATATGCCATGAATTCATAAGACCCTCTCACTGTTTAGTTCTCAGTGTTCCCTCTGCTCCAATTTCTCCTTCTAGCAACTCTTTCAGGGTAAAAATTAAAGGTATTTTGTCTATTTCTCCATCAACTGCTCTGTATTGCCTCTGGTGAAAAAGTGCAAARCAGTGTACTTTAGGTTACACAGCAAGGAAGCACAAAATAATCACATTAACTGGAGAAATTTCAATCATGTATATATATGTAACCATTACACAAACAACATAGAAAGGAGGATTTCATTAAACTTGTTTGAATCTATGTTTGAAAAAACCCCCACACTGTATATTCCATCTAGTGCCTTGCCTTTGTAAGAAATTTTCTTCTTCTTTGAGAGTACAGGAGCACAGAATACAGACAGAAACTCCTGTCWGGGAACACTTTCTATTTTCAAGTAGACACCTGGAATCCTCCTCAGAAGYAACTGAAATGCTGAAGCAGCACCTAAGACAGATTTTAAGTTCAAGCATAAAACCTYTKCYTCCTCAAGTGCACRAAGYTCATTGCTGTMAGTCTGTCCAGTGTTAAAATATTTCTGCAGTGTTTATMTATTCTTTCTCAATCTCCCAYTTTCCTGGTAKCCTTTCAGCATCCACAGCTATTACAGKAAGAATACATTTGTGATTAATGATCMAGTACAGATAAGGTTATTCACAGATAAACTGAATACGAAATCGGGAAATTGATGTAAGCAACAAATTTGAGATTATCAGACCATGATTATAATGGGCTGCTCTAGTAATTTTCCCCCTTCATTTCCTTTCTAGATTATCASCACAAATCCCACCATTCATGCACTGACAGAAAAAATATGGGAAGTGATTTATCCAGTGTTGCATGGGCAGGAGTTCCAGTCATGTCTTAGCTACCTGACTGAATTGTCAACAAGAAGAATGCACCTTCATTTGATGTTGGCATCTGACTCYCTGCTTGGGCAACCAAGGAACTCCTCCACACCTGCAGGCAAATCCAAGCCTACCTYCCCCAGCACACAATTTTTGTTGTAACACAACAGATCTAACCTGCAAATAGCCTTACAGACATGCCTCCAAACCTGTTCCACTCCCAGACCTTTTTGTCCTTCTATGCTGCCATTAGGATTCTAAGGTCACCTCACTTCATATTAAAAGGTGACTTGTACTTACTTCACAAGTTATCTAAAATCCCAGGCTTAATTTTCCCACCACTCATGGACATAGAGAGAGTTCTAGTTTTCATACACAGCTCATTCCAAAATCTTCTAAATAGAGAGTAAATGAAGATATATTTCAGAGATAAGATGGGGGAAGGCGGAGGGAAAGCTTTTTCTCTACAGCTTTCTCATTCTTACATTGGAGAATTCCCTCGTGACTTACCCATATCTGAAGGGAAAGGAAGAAGGAACGATCTCCTTTTTCTCTCAGGGAAACAGCAGAAATTTAAAAAGTCTACATGCTTTACTCAGAGGAGAACCATGCCTTGTGCTTCACATGAGCAAATAAGAGCCTTTGAGTAGACTGGAGTAGGATCTGCTTCCCAAGAGACAAGTGTCTGTGTGTTATGTCTTAGCTGCTGGCCAGCCAGGATTGCAGAGGTCTGGAGAAGAGTAGGAAGACCCACAGGGGAGGAAGAGAAATACATGGGGAATTAATTCAGTGAAAGGAAATGGCTGAAAATTAGTGACCATGCTATTATTTGAAGATGACTGTGAACCTGACAGTCTGCGGCATAACTAATAGGAAACTTTGTGTCTGTATCATTACAAAGCATATGGCAACATGTGACTGGGTAACTAGATAAAACTGGGTCCCTTCTACAGCAAAGAAAAACCCCACCTAGACAAGCCTGTCAGAGCTTGGATGAAATGAGTTTCACCCTTTGCATTTACAGTCAACTATTAAGCCATTAAAGTGCATGACAAATTTAGTCTTTCTGTGCAGTCCTTCTATGAATACAGGCGACACTCTAGCTTTTAACTCTCAGATGTATATTCCCAGATCTGTGATTTGGGTAACRGAGTGTGGTTAAAGGTAACAGGAGYAAGGGGACTTAAGGAGCCAGCCTATTTCCAGGCAAAGGGCTTCTCTTACTGTATGGTGTTCTCGTGCCATCTAGTGGTACACAGGCAATGGTGGTAAACGCAATGGAGCACTTCATGTGTTTTTTTGCCATTCAGGAGCAGCTGGGGATTAAAAAAAGGAGATTGTATCTACAAAGGTTAAGGGAAAGCTCCTTCCATATGAATAGACTTTCTCTAGAAGCTAAACAATAGCACTATATCTATGCATTCAGCCCTTAGAGAGCAGAACAGGAGTGCCAGGTTAGTAATGCTGTTCACAAAAAAAAAACGAAGAAAGGAAAGATTATTTAAAACATAATTTACTTAGATCTTACAAAAGGTATTTTAATTCTGGACAGGGATATTATCCTGCAGGCAACGCTGTCTCCTATTACATAAGTTGACTCTGAATAATCTATGTAGAAAATGTTTCCCCAATTAGCTGCCCACAGAAGGAGTCTGCTGTCCTGGATCTAAGGGGAAGAAGAGAAACAAATTCCTTTCACAATACAGGGCTGCTGCATGATTGTGCAGGTGAAAATATACAGCCTTCAGTCAAGAGGGACCCTCGTGCTCTGAAGGAACACCCAAYAGATAGCAGGTTTTTATGCAGAGGATCTTTCACCATCCATGGCTACTCTCCACATGGATTTTCATAAATCAGTCATATTTAGTYCATTTTGCCCTGAACCACCAGTGAGATGCAAAACCACAAAGGGGGAACACACAGACAGTTGGMTTCAGCACAGAATTGAAAGCAAGTRAATTCTAAGGTAATTTTTGATTCAGAACTGGYTGCAAATCTACTATAATCAATTCCTGCAGATGATAGTGTAGTCTTCTACAAAACATTTGTCCAGTGTAAGTTAGTTAGCAGTCGAGCTGCATTGCTCTGTACTCTGGGTCTACCCAAATTTGCAGCACTGCAGTCTGCAGTGGAGTGAATGCTGGCTAAATACAGCATCAATYACAAACTGTTTTCAGCTGCTAATCAAATGATCCACAGAATATCAATTACATGCTGAAGAAATTSTCTACTAATCCCAAATAATTACATTCTTGAACTTTGAAATTTGTTCATCAACAWTTTACTAAATTAAATGAGAATGTAATATTCACAGAGAGTGTTATTCACTTTGATTTGCAGGAAAGGAGGTGCCTGCCAGATTTCTGCTGGCAATTAAAACAGACAACAGTTGACCGGATTTTGCTCTAACTTCTGTCCATTACCTCATTCATACTTCTACTTGTGTTTTGTCATCTAATTGTAAGCAGATAGTAATAACAAASCCAGCTAAAAGGAAGACAAACTTCAGAGTAAGAACCACTTTTTGTTACATATCAAATGGAGTTCAGGTATTATACCCACATGGATAAAAAAATCACAGCAAAAATAAGCACCCAAAAATTGAGATCTTGCTATTGACCTGTGCTTGCTGTTTTCTTGACTCTTCTGCCAGCTCAGCACACTTTGCATAGTACTCATGCTTGTTCTTTTAACAAATAGGAACACTGCACTCAAAGCACAAACTGTAGCAAAAATATACTGTGAGGTGGCAGATGTGAAATGAAGGACAGAAAACACATTGAGGTCAAAACCATAAGAAAATGGATAAACAAGAGGTAGATATTATTTTTCTGCTGTTCATTCATCATGAATGCACTCAAATTGTACCAGGCATGAGGGAGGTGCAATAGCTAAAGATCATCCTGTATAAAACATTCTTATCTTATGATAAGAACCAAGACACTTTTAAAGAATCCTTCTGGCCTTAGAGCTTTACTCAAAGATTTAATCCTGTTCCTTCCAAAACCAGCAATGTTTCATGTTAGCCCAAGATTTGCTTCCTGGGAAAGTGGCAGAACTGCAGCCATTTATGAAGCACCAATCTGTATCACACRGGGCAAGAACGGTTCTGCTGTGCCACATTCCTTCTCCATGCTTTATATGTATACACACACCTCTTACACACACATTCACACGTACTGGCACAGCCAGAGTTAGTGGTCACAACCAATAATCTCCCTGTCAGGTACCATCCACTGACCACTTTTGATACATGATGTTATTGTAGCAAACTGAGACATTTGAGGCRCAATGTATTTAAGGTTTGTGCATCATGTTTGTCTCTCACTGAGCCACTGAAATGTTCAATGCATAAAATATCCTYACTGAAACACAACCTGGAATCCTACATCTAGATGATCAGTTGTTGCTTTGACATCCTGGCTAGCAGACAAATACAGTATGTCTCGTTTCAAGGGCAGTCTGAAATACAGTTCAGCATGAAACAGATCCTGAATCTCTTTGAAGTGATTATACTTGCATGTGCTGCTTTGGCCTCCAAAGTAGTCAAAGGAAATAATCACAATTCTTTTCATGCCTCTTGAAAGTTAATTAAAATCAGTATTTTCAGTAGCTTTTGATTTCTAAATAGATAATGTATTTATAAATATTTTAAGTATTCATTTTGAAGTTTGTTTTTCTTCCCTTTGCAGAACCAGCTACTACAAAATTTAATTGATAATTCACCCTAGTTTAAAGTTGAGATGTTCTTACTTCACATAAAGTAAGTGATGTGATTTAAAGTAAAGTATGTGATTACTTAACATTTAAATTTATAAAGCTACATATATATAATGGTCCATCATTTTGTTTATTGATTACACCATCTTTTTGCTTTGATCAATATTTATATTTCACTGACTTCTAAATTATTCTTCTCTCATCACATGCTCCATCTTCATTTTCCAGCAAAAAGGGAAATGGAGACCAATACTAAAGAATGAGCTTCTGTGTTGTATTAAGTCTAAAAGGTATCCTGAGGAATAAAATGCCCTACACCAAAGAGGAGTGGTGACACAACTGTCCTGCTTGACAGCAGCTAAGTCATCACTCATTTAGCAGCTTTTAACACATACCTCCAGGAGTGACACAGATTTTTCAAGGGTCACTTAGTCTCCCAAAATTTAATCAGCTCTAAATTTAACACATACCAGCTCACAAACAGGAACAAACACAATGGCCAGCATAGGACAGCCCTTTTTCTCCTCAGCTCTTTGACCCCTTTGTGTGGACACCTACACATTGGCTGGTAGCTGTGGCTTGTCTTGCTCTGTTTCTTTTTTCCTCAGCCATAAACCCCAAAGAACAAATGTACTGGTACACTGCTACTGAAAGCAGACTAAGATCTTCAGACTGAAAAAGGGGTGACTTACATCMCATCTCATATTTATTTGTCCCAGGAAGACAAAACCAGCGGGCCTTTATTAACCCTTCCACTTGGTAATTCCCTTCTACTTGCACAGAGATATTTTTCACAGCAAGCTGCTAGGGAACATATTTCTTTTAGCGAAGAGTGGTACCTTGGCATTGGTCCCATAGAGAATTGGCTGTGCAGCCTTCTGCAAGCTGAATGAATAATTGCCATCCTATGAGTGAGCTAAAGGAATAGTTTGAAGATGTGAAAAGCCTTCTGACATTTGGACTACAAAAACAATGACACAGAAGCTTCATTAAAATCCAGTGCCTAATCTACAGACCAGTGTCCCTACTGCATATCCAACTGAAAAAAAAAAAAAAAAAAGTCAGCCTGTTAAAGCAGATCCTTTCTTCAAAGCATATCTGTGACTGCTCTGGGCCTCCCCAGCTGTGCTTTTGTCCAGCTGACTCCAATATTCACACTTTGAACTTGGTATTTGCGTGAGGTGCTCCTCGGGATAACTTTAGCAATGTTGTCACATTGTAGGGCAACACTGTTGCACTCATGTCACCCTTTCAAGCTGGGTCGCTTGTGATCTCTGTTTCAAGATTTTACCCTCAAGTAATAGACAAGAGCCTACCCTCAGGCACAGGACACTCCTCATAAAAAAATTCCAAGAGTTCTCTTAAAAATTCTTCAAATCCTCATCTTTTGATTCTGTGTCTCAAAAAACTTGGTAACTGATGCCTTGAGGTTATAGTCATTATCCATCTCACCGATCACCACTGTTTCCCATGTCTTACACTGTGTTACCTGGGTCTTGGAACGTCTTCGTTGTTTCTACCAGAGCTGGATCAACTCAGTTCCAATCTTGTAGCTAAGGTTATTACACGCACACAACTTGGAACAGGGCGTGATGTGGATCTGGTAACTTGCTGCTGCACTGATCCCAGCTTCAGTGATGCTCTTCCATCTTAAAGTCCAGTAAGTGGACTTACTGCCCAGCTCTCACGTCATTAAGTGTTCTCATTATTTACACCGCACAAGCACAGGAGAGTTCTACCTATATGGGCAAAGGCTTCGTTCTCGTAGATGCATGATATGGGTAATGTTAGCCAAAAAAAAAAAAAATTAAAGGCCTTGAGAGTTCTATGTCATGAGTCTGTTCTACTTTTGCAGTTCTTACTTTGACTAAGCAGAGGTGGGTGGAAATCTTCAAAAACCATATAGCAGCCCAACCTCTTCCTAATGATCTCTGTGGAGGTCTGACCAGTGACACAACACAATTGCAAGGCTGAGCCCCTCTGGAAACAAAARTTTCTTAGGACTTGGATGTGCAGGCAGAGTTAGCGTTTGCATTTTTATTCTTTTCAAGTTTTTTTGCTGGGAGCAGTTTATTAGTGCTGTGGATTCATGCTTTGTCAGTACCTGGCATTCAAGTACAGCTGAGGCTGCCTTGGAGTGCAAGCTGGATTATTTCTCAAGATTGATTTTTCATGGGCCCATGAGATCAATGTAGCAATTAAAGAAATAAATCAATCAGATGCTGACTGCATATATACTTGCTTAAATGTCTTTGAAGTGCTGCAGCTTAATCAGAACAAAACCACAACCTGAGGTAGGGGTTTGTGTACTTCTGTTMATCTGGGATACACAGCACCACATTSATACTTCCTCACACCCAGAAGGTGTTTTACTTTTATTGTGCTAGTGTGAATCTATATGGTAAGAAATGCTCAAATACACAACTGATAAACTATAGCTGCTACATCCCTGTGCACTGGCTCAGACCCAGTAACTGTTCCCRGGAACAGTTATTTCTGTCAAATGCAAGTTAACAGCACTTAGCTTGAAACTATTTGCAAAGAAGTTAAATACAGACAACCTGCTATTTTCATCAAGCAGAGAGCACTCAGATGGTTACCACAGCCCAGCTAATTTATRGGAATCTTACACTTGATCACACAGCTATGGAGGAGATGGGCACATACACCAGCGTGACCGAGTCCTCAGACCTTGCACTCGGAATCACTAATATTAAAAAAATTTAAAAAATACTTTCTAGCAGCATCCTTTGGGTTCTGGCTCACCTGTCTTGAAATGAAGATGGTGGAGTGGGTAAGGTGGTGCTGCTCCAGGAATAATGCCTCCCTGCCCTCATGGMATGGCCAGCTGGATTGCTAATGAAGCACCAGCTGCAATATCTTACAGCTCCGTGTTCAAGGGCAGACAAAGCCAGTTTGCTCATCCGTGCAGTGGAAGGAGATGGGCAGTTGGCCATGATTCCAACAAATGTGATTCTTATTCCTTTAATTATCTGGATTGTCACTCAACTCACCGTGTTGCACCTGATTTCAAGAGCATTTGYCTGACAAATTTCAGACAGTGAGAGTCCATGAATGCACACAAATTTGTCCACACAATTCAAGGAAGAAAGATCCTAGAAATGGGGGGAACTAGTTGCTCTCTGCAGCTACCTGATTGAAAGATACAGAAAAGATGAAGCCAGGCTTCTCTTGGAGATAGAGGGCACCAGGCCAACAGGCAATGGACACTATGGAAACATGGGAAACTCCATTTAGATAGCATAAAACCATTTTTTACCTTGAAACTGAACAAATGCCCAACAGGTATCCCTAGTTAAATGTAAAACAATTCAAATGCGAACCTTTATTTTATTCAACAATGTGCTGCATGGAAAGGCAAAATTTATTATTCTCTGATTGTGTTTTAAGTAAAGACAGTGCACTTATTTCCAAGTAGGCTTGTCACAACAGGAGCACTAATATGATTTACAACAGACTCTGCAGTATCATCAGCAGTTGTAAAGCAACTGAAGTATTTCCATTTGAATAAGCATTTGTAAAGGAGGGAGAAAAAAGAAAAAAAAAAAGAAAAAACCAGTTTATTTTACTTATATTTCATTATTCCAGAAATGCTTTTTGGATAGAATCTTTCCCATCTAGTAGGTGTGAGGGCTTGAGTTTTCCAACTATTATGTGTATCTTAGTTTCCAGAATTAATACATGGAGAAAAAAAAAATAATCTTCTTTGGTGTGAAGAGGTATATTGGTATATACCACTGCTTGTATTTTTGGAATATTTTTTTTAAACTGCTTTAGTTMTTTGGTTTTTAGTTATGAAACCACACTAGAAATACCTTATATATGCAAGCTCCTGCTCTTTGAAACTGAATTTGTTTGGCAAAGTTTCTCTGAGCGTCATCTATTTTGCAGGCTGAGACCTGGCAGAAACMATTTATTTCTGTAGCTGAGAGTTTATTTCTGTAGGAAACACTGCAACATGACAGGGATTCAGTCCTCCCTGTGTTGGTGTGGACTCCAAAGTAAAACACAGTAGTACCAGTGGGTACAAACTGCTTGTGAAGGGGTTTGATGGGGCAGAGCAGCCTTGGCTTCTTGGCTCGGTTCAGCTCCCTTACTAGTTTTTAGACCTTGAAAATGTGTAGACACAGAACTTCCTTTTTTTTTTTTTTTTTTTTTCCACTTTGTTTTGTTTGTTTTTTGTTTGTTTGGTTTGGTTTTGCTTGGTTTTATTTTGGGGTGGGGAGGATTCTTTAAATTTTATTTGACTGAGTTACARGAGSTCATTTCAGACTAGGCYTGCATGAGAARCTTCCTGCCATAGCTGTACCACTGAGAATGTGAAGCAGGGCTAGTACAACAGGTGAACACACAGCCTTATCTGCTAAATACCAGCAAAATTGTCTGTCAATGAGGAAAATAGTTTTTCCCACTGGGTAACAGAGGCATTGACATGGCCAAAATATGTATTTTTGCAAAACATTATCCACTCCATTTGCTCAGCTGACAAGAAGTGATGGCAAATGGGATTTGATCATAGAATTATAGAATGGTTTGCATTGGAAGGAACCTTAAAGATCACATAGTTCCAAACCCCCTCCTGAGCCTTCCACTAGATCAGGATAGATTTCAGATAAGGAGGGAGTTAACTCAGAATCACAGAATCTGTTGAGTTGGAAGGGATCCACAAGGACCGAGTCCAGCTCCTGACCCTACACAGGGCCATCCCCCAGGGTCACACCCTGTGCCTGAGAGCATTGTCCAAATGCCTCTTGATCTGTCAGGTTGGTGCTGTGATCACTTCCCTGGGGAGCTGTTCCAGTGTTCAGCTACCCTTTGGGAGAAGAACCCTTTCCTAACATCCAACCTAAACCTCCCCCAGCTCTTCAGGCCATTCCCTCGGGTCCTGTCCCTGGTCACCAGAGAGATCAGTGTCTGCCCCTCCTCCTCACAAGGAACTTGTAGATGCAATGAGGTCTTCCCTCAGTCTCCTCCAGGCTGAACAGACTGAGTGACCTCAGCCGCTCCTCAGCCACTTCTCCTCAAGACCTTTCACCATCTTTATTGCCCTCCTTTGGACACTCTCTAACAGTTTAATGTCTTTCTGACATTGTGGCACCCAGAACTGCCCCCAGCACTCGAGGTGAGGCCACCCCAGCCCAGAGCAGAGCGGGACAATCCCCTCCCTTGCCCGGCTGCCGATGCTGTGCCTGATGCCCCAGGACAGGGCTGTCCCTCCTGGCTGCCAGGGCACTGCTGGCTCATGTTCAACTGCCATCCACCAGGGCCCTCAGGGCCCTTTCACGGCTGTGCTTTCCATCCTCTCATCCCTCAAGGACAGCTGAAGCYAATTTGGCTGAATTTGCCTGACATTGGTGGCAGCAGAGATCAGAGAAAGCGTTCCCCAGAGCAGACAGAGCTGCAGGAAGAACGTATCCCTTTAGCCCTTTCCCGTTTCGCTGCCCCACGAGGGGGCTCTGCCCACTCGGCCATGGCAGCGCCAGCCCTTCCAACGCGCCGCTCCCAAATCCCTGGATTCCCTAAGCGACGTGAAAGCGCCTCTCACSTGTCAGGGTCTCTAAAGCAGTTTCAATTTCAAGGCGTTAAACTGCTACAGTTGCAGGTATAAACAGGATAAGCAGAATAGTAGTTCCCTCTGTGCTGCTTCCAGTGGAAGCAGCAAATACAGGGGGCAGGATTGATCGCGACCACATGATCGAACTGTGCCTGGAACGTGTGTAAATAAATAAATGGTAACTGGCAAATTACTTGTAAGCCTTGTTTGTACTAAATTTCCCCCAACCTAAGACACTTGTAGCAGCACTAGGTGAAGAAAAAAAACTTTATACGAGAGATCAATTACGTAGAGAAATCCTACCATGTAGGACAAAAATAGCCTCTTTCTACACATTACTGAACACAGTGAAGGGGAAGCGGGATTTAAAGAGCACACACTGACCAAGACATGAGAGCTGATTTTGACCTCATTGTAACTTTTAATACAACCTTCATTAAAATCTTTAAGTTAAAATGACTCTGCAATGGCAATCACAATAGTATAAGGAAAATATATATTCTAGTTCAAGAAGAGATTTGTCCCCACAATGCATGAGAAAAATCAAGTGATGAAAGTCATTGAAATGCCATTGTACACATCCCCTGGAACAACGCTCTGGCCATACAGGGAGCAGCAGCTGCCAAAGGCACAGTGCCTGACTGCTCACTGCTGATAGCAGATTAGTAGCACTAAAAGAAATAGAGGTGTAAACAGCCAGAGACACAGCGACATAGCGGGACAACGCACAGAAACAGCAGGGACAATTGCAGCTGCCAGCAGGGATGCACTCCATCCTCCTGCCCTGGGCTCACATCACCACCATAATGTCTTCCAGCGGCTTCCGAGTCAGCGCTGGCACGGTGGCGTCCTTCTTGGGATAGCCGACGGGGAGCAGCAGCAGCAGCTTCTCGTTCGCCGGGCGCTGCAGCAGCACCCGGAGCTGGGGGCCGCAGTTGAGGGGTGTGGAGGTCACCGTGTACAGCCCCGCGTTCTGCAGCGAGACAGACAGCAGCAGAGTGAGACAGAGCTGCGGGCCCTGTGCTAGCAGCTGTTCCCACCACACCTGTGCACATCCTTCTACTGAGCACTCCTGAACTGCTGCTTCCTTAGACCCTGCTGCAGCCTGTGGGACATCTGATTTGGCAGCAGCCTCAGATGGTTCTTCTGCTTACAGAGAAGTAGAGCATTTCTCCACCACAGCAACAGCACAGTCTGCCTGCCATGTCTGTGTGCTGTACAGCCAGAGCCTKCCTGCAGCGCTCCATTTGTGGGGAACTTGAGAGGCAGTTGTGGGAATATGATTGGAATGTCATCCCATGGGGCTGGGGGTTGGATTAGATGACCTTGAAGCATCCATTCCAAACCAAACTATTCCATGATTCTGTGATCTGGCTCTTACACAGAACTGTTTCAGTTCCTGCCTCCATGCAGCTGGCAGGAAGATGCCTTACAGCCATGTGAATACTTGCTCCTTCACAAGAGCTGTACCCCACAGGGATACAGGTGGCACAGGCTGTGCCTCAGAAGTTGTCACAGGAGTATGTTGGCTCYTCTGACAGTGGCTATTGTTATGGATTACATCAGAATCCCAAAATAAGTCTATGTATCACTCTTCCTTTCACACAAAATCTCACAAAAACCCTAAAAAAATATGGCAAACAATAAAGAGCTGGCATCATCCAAGGTATGACCACACAGCTGAGTCGCTTCCTGAGAGCTGCACGTGTGGATTTCAGTCTCTCTGTTTATGTAATGCAAGCATTTTTGGAGGCTTTGAGATACAAAAGTCAGCCAGGGAGAGGTGCCCAGGAAATGCATCTGTCATGTTAAGTAATCTCTGCAATCTTCTCAAGAGAAGAGATAATAGTGGTGGTGCTGAATGGTGCCTGAGGAGCAGCAATGCACAAAAGGAAGTGTCATTCAAAACAGAATGGAGGAGAAATGGCAGTGCCTGGTGGGAAACTGGCCTAATATAAGAGGAGGCACCTTGCTGTTATCTTGCTGACAGGCCAGGTTAACTATCAGAATAGCTTCTCTATTTAACACTTGTGTGAGTACATCAGATAGAAGGAGCAGAACTGAGCACWGAGAAACCACTGAGAAAATCTAACTGGCTGGTGTCAAACATGCTGAGCTTTAGAAATCAGTTCACTTTCAAAAATGCTTCAGAAAGACTCATTGAAATAGTACAGCCTGTTCTGTGGAGTTATGTCCCTGATATTTTTTTTTTTCAGCATTGTATACTAAAAGTGATTTGGTGTCAAGTTGTTTTATAGGGATTACTGAATAGAAGGGGACAGTATGGCACTGCACAGTCATGCTTGGGTAGTCTGAAGAGWCTGTCAGCCCTGTTAGCATAAGGCAAAAACCACAGGGGCTGAAGTCTGTGCCGAGAGAAGAGGGACAACTCTGGAAGCTATGTTATATTTTCTTCCCRTTAACCAATGCTGAGGACAGGAATCGCCTTCTCAGATGTACACCTGTGCAGAATAACTTTAATACCCAAAACTAACACATGTTGCTAGGAACTGGAGTAATCCAGAAGATTGAAAATGTTAAAATCTAAATTGGGTTCCACCCTCATTTGGTCAGAATAGTCTTGGTACGTAATCCAAACTAATATATTGAATCCCAGTATGTCAGTTCTGTCAACGTACCTGCAGTGCAGCAAGCAGGATACCACAGGCAATAGAAACACTGATTTCATTGTAGTAGTGGGTCTTCTTTTTGCCATTTGGAAGCCGCCCATATACCTGCTTGAAAATGAGGATCAAATACGGAGCAGTGTCCAAGTACTCTTTGATCCAGTTTGTTCTGCAAAAGAATGTTTAAGACATTTATTTTGGAACCTTTTCACTTTCCTGTAAGTCACATTTACTGTCTGCAAAGGGGCACTAAAGGTACATGACAATTGTAGCAGTAGACTAAATCTTAGAAAAATTATTGCGAAGGATTAAGTATTATCAGTTTAAATAGAAACATTTCAGAAAAAAAAAAAAAGCTTGAATAGAGTTCTCAATTTTAAGAGATTTGGCTGAGGAGTTGATGGGCTGACTCTGAAGGGTGGAATKGCATACAAATAAGAGATAGTTCTTGACCTCTTATCTATGAACTGGCCTCACAAGCATTTGCCTTTGAGATTATTTAATTCCTGGATTTTGCACATTTGCTTGTTATCAGCAGTGCCAACTTTTTTTTGTCACTGCGGGGAAAACTGCTGTCAGAAAAGTTTAAAACTTTTTTGTCTAATGTCTGAACCTAAATGTATTCTCATGGCAAAAAAAAAAAGTTACTCTGGGTATTTGATCCCAGTTACAATTCATTTGCTTCCCAATTTATTAAATGACAATCACGATATAGATTTCAGACAAGAAAATGAATGCTTTCTACTGCTGTCACTCAAAATGTAAGAACTCCTGGCATTTGGTTGTTTGCATAGCACATAAATTTGCAAGCACCTAAGCACCCTGAAACAGGCAGGGCAAGTCAACCCTACAAAGCTTTGTGCATGTGCTCCATTTGACAAGCCAAGACTCAGTAGACATCTTCCCATTGTGTGAAGTTAAGAAGTCAGGCAGATTTTGAAGGGCATTTAGAACAACTAAATATTGTATAATTCAGCACTYGGATAGGGAAAGGCCTTGGGGCTACCTCAGTCAGTAGAAAAGCTCCCAATGACTTTGGGAGTTTCACTGTTTGGCAAACAATAGGAAAAATCTGGGACAAGAGTTTCAGCCACTGAGGTTACATAGGAAAAAATAATGATGGAGCCAAGTGCTTGGAAATATTTCAAAATGGAGATAATGTAATCCCTTTTACTGGAAGCAATTTTATGAACCAGYGATGACGGCACAATTCTACACATACTTGTAAGTTTTTGTTTCCAAATATGAATCTTAGAAAAATATAAAAAGTGAGAGAGAGGAAGAAAGAAAATTATAGAAGTCTTTCCTACACTGAAACAACAGCCCTCTTCAAACCCCTTAGCTAACTGACTTTTCATACCTCAATCTTTTCAGGTCATTAACCCATCTGTCACCCATCCTTTTTTTGTAGTTGATTTCCTCCTCTTCTTCTACAATTTCACGTATCTTATGTTTTAAATGTGGATCTTGCACTACCACAAAGGTCCACGGCTCAGTGTGTGCTCCACTAGGTGAGGTACCTTCATAAAAAACAGGGAAAGATGAAAACCCAGGAAGAAGGGTGGGCAATGAAAGGTTACATCTCTTCCTTGTGAGCTTTCAGGCTGACCCGCTGAGCAATGGGCAAGCAAGTGAACGCGATGGGAAGAAAAGGACTGAGACAAGTTTTGGCAGACAATCCTGTTCATTCCTTTCTCAAAGAATGTCAAATCCTATTGAAGGGCAGACATTAGTCCTTTCCTACTGCCATCTTACAGGAAGCTATCATTTAGGATTTGTAAAAAATTCCTTTGCGTTTCTTAGGAGGAGGCAGTAACATAGCATGGTGCAATACATGAATGCAGCAATGGTATTACAAAGTGTTGCACCAAGAGCARAGCACAGTCAACYCTGACACGGGGTTTAGCTAAAGGGTGAAAATAATGACTCTCAGGAAAACAAGGCTAAGTGACAACCTGCAGGACCCTGTCACTGACTGACAAAGATAAGGACAAAGATAAGGAGCTGTACAACACAGACATCTGCCATATAGCGCACAGGTTTGAGGTCGTTGTCCCAAAGACAGCTGGTGTAGAAAGGTGTGCACATATCAAATCTGCACTTGCTCACATCTCTGGAGAATATTTTAACTGCCTAGAGGTTAAAAGTCAGAGGCTGAAGAATACAGTTATCTGCACAGGTTCACTGATATATACTTGCAAAGACTGCTTAGATCTCTCTGGCCTCTCTTACACAGTTTAAAATATTTGAAGATCTTGAATACATACAATACTAAGGACTGATTTTAGTTTGAGAAACGTTGAAAAAGCAGCTTGAACTATCTTGATAAATGGAAATATKTTTATATTGTGAACCTTGCCTCTCCTCAGGTTTGGGTAAAATCTGATGGCATTTATGCTTCCCTTTGTTTTTATTTTCTCTACACAGCCCAAAGCTTTCAGGRTTACTAAGTACTTCATCTGTACGCCAGGCTTGTTTGCTTTGCTGCATTTGCCAAAACATGCTCAGTGTTTTAATGACTCCAAGTTAATTAGAAGGAGATGGAGACTCATTACAGTGCAGTAACAAAGCTGCTTACAGTTTTTAAAGGGAAAATAATGCACCTCAAATGTGGCGAATCTTTCTATTATTAACCCTGCTAAAGGCTACTGAACWTTTCTCTAAGGGAGCTTGGGAGTATTTTCTATACTAGCAGGAGATGGCTCATAGAATAAGAAAAATAATGAGGGYCAAAATCACTCCTGGCTGAAATCAATGTTACTAAAGCAGAGATGAGATTAGGCCAGGACATGACAGTAATGATTTGAAACACATAAATTCTCAACAACAACAAAAAGATAATCAATTTCTGACATTCAAATAACCTTTATAAGGGTCCTCAGCCTAACATTCCAGCCATGTGCAACACTGCTATTGGAAAGACTGRAAAAGGTTTTTTGTTCTAGACTGAAATGCTTCCCCTTTATCAAACACCAACCATTTATGTCAACCAAAATATTTTACATGGCTGAGACAATTTCATCAATTTGTTTGGGGTGGGAATCTAAAAAACAAAACCCACACATGATAAATATCACCATAATGCATTAAATTTTAAAGCATGGGAAAAACATGTGGCTTGACATTTTTGAGAAAACACTTCAATCTTTCTATTCCAAAGATGTCTCAATAACCTAAATTTTATTTTAAATMACATCTTTTAAAGGTTGAAATTGAAGTGATTTATTTCATGCTGTTGAAATGCTCTTCTTCCCTTATGGGTGAGCTGCAAATACAAAGGAATTGGGAGAGCTCCAAACCAGTCTCTGGCATACTGTTTTTCAAGCTGAGCAGTTTCCGATCAATCAATAGGTTCTAATTCATTCCAGCTACAGGTGAATCTAGGAAAACCATAAGCAAAACAGCAATTCCCTTGGCTTTTCCACACCACCTTTCCACAATTACACAGCTGAGCAGCAATGCGGATCCTATTTTTTTTTTTTTTCCCAGACCTTGAACCACTCAGTACATACCTGCTGTTCTGATGACATTATCAATAACCTCCCTGGGGACTGGCTCATCACTGAGAAACCTGACAGAGCGCCTCTTATTYAGAAGCTCATAAAATGCCTGTGACCTTTTAATCATTTCAGCCTCAGAGTAGCGCTCGCCAGTGAAGGGGACGTGGGCAACATTTTCCTCCAGTCCTTGCCACTCTTCATCACCCTCTGCAAGAAAATACAAGTGGTTACAGATTTTTTTGCTGGAGAATGCTGTTGATATCCTTGGCATTCAAACTGCAATGCACTTTGTCCTGCACTGGCATAGACTGCACTTCTACACCACTGGTAAGGCAAAGTCTGAGGTTGCAGTTGACACAACTCATTGATCCCCAGCTCCAGGTACTGAATAAACACCTTGTTTAAATACCAAGAGGCAGGAGRGTCCTGGCTGGCTCTAGCAAGTGTGATCCACAAAGAAGTCATTGCCTGCTCCATTTCAGCTGGCAAGCCTCCCTGTAAGAATGGGTTGCAAGCAGTGAAAAGTGGACAGCTTCCAGCCTACTTTTCTCAGCAAGTAAATGTGAACATGTGTGTTCCTTCTTGAGCAGTTTAATAAAAAGAAAAAATCAAATTAGTGAAGTTAAGGAGAGAGCTTAACTGCCAATATGTGTAAAATCTCCCCTGAAGAGCTGAATATCAACTTCTTCCATAGAATAGACACCATGTGTCTTCCATAGAAGAAGTTGACATTTGTTTCATAGCAGAAGCACTGCAAACCTTGGCTCCRCAGAAATCCTTTGTCATTAAGCTCTTTGGTTTCCCGATACTTTCAGTGTAACAGGAAATGGATGACAGGCATCTATACTTAGGATAACAACATATCAAATGTAGGATATTGCRTTTCTTATCTTTAAGAACTCAAAATGGTTCCCCATTTCACTGAAACCTGTCTGTTTATTTTGCAAAATGAATTTTCTGTTGTCTCTGAGGTCTCTTTCTCCCCTATATTCCTAGCGTCAGCAGGGATGGCATTTTTTTTGCAACTATGATGTGGGAGTTAAAGCCATTTAAATGCTGCATTTTGACYAGTCAATAGTATTGAGCAATGTGCTACAGAGAGCTGAGTCAGGAAAAAATATTCCAGTTCTTTTTTAGTTGCTATTAGGCTATTATTCCTGAATCATAGCAATCTCCAGAACAAATTCAAACAGCATTTACTTCTGTGTTTTAGTAGTATGCAGTTCCCTAAGAGAAAAGGCTGATTTTTTTTTTCATTTTAAAAGCAGTGAAATATTCACAAGTTTGGCTCAGACTGTGCAAAGGGGTGAAATAAATCCAGTTTCATACATTGAATCTAAATTGAATGGTTCTGGTCCCCAAACAACACACATTTCATTTTGCATACAAAAAATACACCCTGAGAATTTGTTTTGTTTAGCATTTCATGGCTGTTATAAGCACTCTTGGTCATGGTCTGCAAGGACCTGGCTCCAAGTTAATGGAAAGCAGTGACCCCCTGTAAAAATTATTTTTGTGTCCATCTTGCACACTCMTAAAATAAAAGGGTCCCTCTTGATAATGTTCTCTTTGTGGTTTACACTTAGTAAAGTAGTGCTGAGTGCTTGCTTGTAGGGTTTTTTTTCCATGCAAGTAGAAAAAGTGAACCTGCTGTTTGGTCAAGGTAGTTGTAACAACCAGGTGAAAATAGAAATGTACTTTCAGAGATTCTGAACACAGAACAAAGGTGAGGCAGCTAGTGAGAGTGGAAAACCTTAATACACTCAGCATGGGAATACTGGCTGAAGCAGAAGCACCCAGAAGTGAGGGAACTGACCTATAAAACCAAAACTCTTCTGGCAATTTTTTTAAAAAACAAATTCATCTATTATATATTCTCTTCCACCATGTGTCTTTCATTCTTTCTTAGCAGTTAACATTATCCATATGCTAACTTAAAATCATTATCAGCACCATCTGTGTAGTGCATGCTCTCTGTATCTTTAATTGCTGTGTTTAGACGTACTCCTGTTTGTATGGTCATGTTATWCAATACCACAAGTGTCTTGTTTACATCTCCATGTACTTCACCACTTGATGGACAACAGACATCCTGCTAAAAAGTCTATTATCTTGTTAGCCACATTCTCAAGATTGCCATCAATTCTGTTTCCCATTTACAGTAGTCATCAAGCTTATTGCTTTTTAAGCAAATCTGGAATGGTTTTGGCTCAGACATCCCAAATGGAATCTCATTTTAAAAGTACTAATTTTCTGTCTCTATCAGAAATTCCTTGCTGGATACATTTTAAGATGATGACTATGTTCTTCCCAGCAGTCCATATGGGAGGTTATAATCAGCCTGCAAAACATGAAATAAATTTTACCTCAGTTTAAACCATAAGTTCCTAAAAACAAACTCACACTGAGAACAATAAGTTGTAATTTCACTTCTGTTGGCCACTTATTTTACCKACACTCACATTTCTCTGTGTTGCTGGCTTCCAGTTGTATGTCATTAAGAAACTTCACTTGTACCTCCTTGGTTTTATGCAAAGAACCACTAGATAATATTAACAATTGATCCTGAAATTGATCCTTGAGAAATCCCAGCCAAGACCACTGCATTTGCTTTCCAAACAAATTTCTGCTCTAGGGAATTGCTTCCTAAGCATATAATTCTACTCCAATTCTTTTTTTCCAGTGTAAAGACATGATGCATAGRAAAAAAATTAAATGTATGTAAATAAAGCTTTCAGATTTTTGGGCTTAAATTCTGGGTAACAGACACTGTGGGGGTTTTGTTTGATTGAGGCCAGACTCCTGGAAAATGGGCCACTACAGGAATCCCAGTAGTGAATCCARCCCTGAACTGAGTGTGACTAATAGGGAACTAAAAGAGATGGATTACCCTACTCGTGGGCTATAAATAGTGGTTAGCAGGCTGATCCTGGAAACTTCAAAGTCAGGGATTTTAAGCAAAAGAGTACCAAGTTGGAGAGGTGTAGACCCTGGAAGAAAGAACGCAGCATCAAAATATTGCGAAAATTACCTCAAACTGGAATATAGTTGCAGAAAGTTTGTTAAGTTCTTCACAGAAATAGAATGGCTGTTACATAAAGAGAAGACCTGAACGGTAATGTGGTGGCTACCCTCAAACCACAGGAGGGCTGGAAGAGAATCCTCTAAAATCAAGAGGATGGAACAGATAAGATACATACACAGTAGTGTTAAATACATTTGGGCAAGCTGGAAGGTAGAGGAGGGTTTTTAACCCACAGCTTGGAGTTCTGGACCAGCCTTTCTGCAAGGTTAAAGAGAAAGGGTCACAAAAGTCCAGTTTTCATGTTCATTCAGATGATGACAAAAACTGGATGTGTCTACAGCAGCAGGAAGATAAAATACAGTAATGCACCATGTCCACACAAAACATGAACTGTCATTGAAATGGAAATGTAAATTGTGACTGCCTCATTCATGTCAGTAGTATTATCAAGATATGGGAAGTCTTTGAAACTGGGGAGAGGAAAAATACTTTTGAGTGGGACAGRTCTATTATAAGAAGTATCACAAGCAACCAGCAGTGTGTTTTCAGAAGAAATGAAACATTTGGGACTCTGTGGATTGCTTTGTAGTCCTTAAGTAGAGTGTATCACCAGTGTCACCACAATTAAAGATGTAATAATAAAATGCCTTCGCTATTAATCTCTGCAAGTGATCCCCAGAATAACAAGGTTACAAATATAATTCAGCCTCATCTTGCACACCACTATAAACTGGGTCTGTATTTACCTCATCCATCAGTTGTATGGCTCTGAATAAAAAAAAAAAAAAAAAAAAAAAAAAAAAAAAAAAAAAAAAAAAAAAGATCAATATATAGCTCCCTAGGCTAAAGACTGAGGTACTTTCTGCAACAGTCCAGTTCTATTTGAAGCAATGGGAAACAAGGTACCACCACTTTGTGGTAAGATGCCTGCTACTGCAAGGTAGCCCTTGTGACCCATTATTCAAGGCAAGGCTGAAGAAACATAATTTTCATCTTACCTAACTGGTCTAATTATACATGGCAAGCCAGATATACGCAGACAGAGCATCCTTGCCAATCCACAGCACAACAATCTCTCATTCTGGATCTTATAAATGAAGGAAAAGGCAACAGCATAGATGGGCAAACCAATCTGAAGTATTGCCAGTGAAAGCATTAAACAAATGCACTGAGTGCTCTGCACTTAACATAAGAACTGTGTTTCTGGCTGCTCCGAGAAAAATCCATTCTTCAGCTATGGAAAGCAGAACACTGACAAGCTCAGGRGCACTTGGCCCTCACCCTTCTACCCTTCATTGCCAATAAGTGACCCTACTGAGTCTGCCCAAGCAGTTCAGCTACTCACACTGAATGCTCTGCTGCTCTAAGGTATGTCCTTCTCATGGGAAGCGTCCCTGACGGTTCCACTTCAGGGAGGACTCACGGGGCTGATGTCTACAAGCAAGGTCAGTGCTTTTGCAGCAGAGTGCTTCACTCTTGCAGCAAATAGACCTTGCTTTGGTCAGGGACACGAATCAAAAGACCTGGTTTTTAGCTGCCCCTTCCTATTCAGGGGGCTGTTGAAAATTCAGCTTGTTCAGTTTGTTCTAAGACAGCCCTAGATTCTRGCTTTAGACAAGGTCTTAACAGTGCTTCATCTTACCTAACTCAAATTCTATTCAGAGGAACTTTATCTTTAAACACAAGCCAGCTTGAGGTATTTAAGTAGAAATGTGCTTGTCTGTAAAGCAAGATAAATTAATAAAATAGCAGCATTTACACAGCAGGTAAAGYATTATTTACTATTAAAAAAATCTCTGTTTACATCCATGTTTCTATTTCGGCATCAGTGCAGACAGTGAAAATTTTAATACTGGCAACAAGGTTAATATGTTTTGATCCTTAATTACAGCTTCAGCAGAGTAGCAGATCCTTCCTAACTCTTCCACTCCTCCCTGCTACTCTTCTCACTTAGGCTGGGCTTTCCCCTGCTAAAGAAAAACTTCCCTAAGAATGATGAAATTATTTTAATATTTTTAGAGATAAAAACCATGAATGTTTTGCAAAGACACTGGTTTGAATCAYACAGCATTAAGGGAAAGATGATTATTTGTTGCCATAAGCAAAATAGCAAGAAAACCTAATTTAATATTGGAGGACATGGTAAATTGAGAAAGGTTTTATTTTAAAGCAAATAAAACTTCTAGCAACAGTACCAACATGTCTACCTGTCAAAAATTTTTGCAGACAGTTTTAAACTAGCACAGTTTGGAATTTAGCACCTGAATAAAAGGGAAAGAAACTAACATATATAATATTGACAYTTTATATATGGAGCTGTGGCAATGAGGCTCCTTGTTAAGAGCTAATAGGTTTGTTTATGCAGAGAATCTAAATTTTCAAACTCATAGAAACTAAGCTATAGTCCAAGATGACAATTATAATTTGAACTACCCACAGGAATTTTAATTTGCAGCAATTTAGCTGAATTAGTAAGCCATTAGTGACAAAGAAATTATGGCGTAATTTTATACAGAACCTTTTTTGCATTGAACTAAGGAGGATGCAACATGTGAATTAATTTTTAAACAAATTTTGAATATTTGGAAAATAGTCGGCAAGGTTTAAACCCTTCCTGGTATCAACTATTTTTGAAACTGATATATAGCATTACTCAAAGAACACTGAACACTGAAAAAAGAGCAATAATGGTTCTTWGAAATAGGTCTATATGCAGAAGAACAATGTAAGTTTTAAGATTCCTAGAAGCAGGCTGAGAGAAATTGTCATTATGGGGAAAAAATAACCCAGACACTCCTTAAAAAGTCTTCAAAATCACCTTGAAGTAGAAAGAAAAAAGAAAATAGCTGTAATAACTACCACTTTATAAACTTCATAGGAACAGAACTCTGTAGATTTTTATTTCACAAGGACATAAAGTGAGTTTATGGAGGATATTTAGGAACTAAGAAGAAGGAAGGGTACATTTTGTGTTTAATTTTTTGTCCAAGCTGTGAATCAGAAGCAGCTACTGAAAACAAAGGGCATTCTCTATGGGTTCAAATATGCAGTTGAGTGAACAGATCAGCACCATCACCACATTTTGTTCTTAAATATTGGATCAACACAGCTCCCAATGAAGCTGTTGTGGACATTCTCAGAAGCCACAAATGGAGAACCTTTTTAAAAACAGTAATAAATCCATTTCCAACTTTTTAGGGGTGCTGAAACCAAATATGTAGCACTGGGTGATAAAGTGGGATGACTTGCAGATAGAAACTCTCTGCTCAGGTCTTCCCTTTGCTCTCACTAATAAGGGCTGGGAAGAGGCTGTGGGGAATTCAGCAGGATCTCCTCACTTTCCTTGCACTGCCATAGATGCCCCCATAGGTCTGAGATCTGCTGTACAGGGGAACAGGCAGGAGTCTTTGAGAACATATTTTCTATTTCTAATTTTTRCACTCTGATCTGTGGGATCTGARGRGAATAGAGATTTACACCAAGAGTGACATGACATRAGGATTGCCTCYTYCCTGGGAGCTGACWCAGGGARCAGCAGCAGTGCTGCACTGTGCATTGCTGTCTCTGTGGAGAAGTCCAGAARATTGCACCTCCTTTATTCATATCAGCAGATAAAATTCAAACAACAAAAGTGCTTGGGATAAGATTTTTCTTACCTTCTTCTTCTAAGGGGTGGTCAGTGCCATCTTTTAAATCTTCATCCACCCATGGGCGAGATGGATCCTTGCTTTTAGTGTCCCGTTTTTCCTTCTCTCCATTAGTCTTCTTCAYTATCACCCCAATCAAAACACATATAATGGCTATGAAGACTGGGGTGAGGGAAGAAAAGAGTGCCATGGTGATGGAAATGTGGTCCCTTTCCTCCAAGTTCAGTAGTTTCTCATGAAAAGGAGAGGCTGAAAGGGGAAGAGTAGCAAGGCAGGAAGCAAAAAGGGGTGGACTCAGGGTTCAGTCCTCTACTCTATCTCGCTTCCACTTATCAGACACCGCCCCCACAATCTCATCTGTAATGGGCTCCTGATGTTAATAAACAGCTCCTGATGTTAAAAATTAAAAAAAAAAAAACAACAAAAAAAACAACAAACCTCCAGCCGCAGGTTTATATATTTTCTGGAAAAAAACAGCTTATAGACAGCAAGCAGAGGCACAGACCATACACACAAATACTGTTCAGTGCAAAATAAATTTAAAAGCCCCAAGGACTTTCAAAACTCCAGACTAAGGAAAAGAACTTTCCCTCTATTATTTTTATTGCTATGGTCATCCCAATAATCTTCCTTGCAACAGTGATTATGAGAAGAGCCAAGTGGGAATATAACCTTTAAAAACTAAGGCCACCTCTCCAATGTTTAATCCATAAAATTAGTCGTTTTACATGTATCCCGGGAATTCAGAATATCACCAATCAAAAATCAGCTTGCAGCACCACCCTTGGCTATGTGAACAGTTCAATAGAACAAATAAGTAAAGGGGCAGCATTACCTCTGTAAAAAATGAGTGAGACAATTCACAGAGCTCTGTGTTCATCCTGGATGTTCTGGGGGAACTGAAAAGAAGAATTCAAGGAACCAAAGGAAAAAATATGTGAGGCCTGCAGTGAATTTTACAGYCATGTTTCAGCACCTTATCACAGATTAAAAGCCGATAGGATCCTGGTATAATCCAATAATGGTCAATGTCTAAATGCTTAACCCATTATTTACCTCAGCCAGCTGTCTGGGAACTGAACCAACACCGCAGCTCTGAATTGCTATTTTTATCTGGGGCTGTGGGGACATGCTGGATAATGAAATATCAGATGGCAGTGGGTGCTGAGGGCTGTGCTGGAGAGCAGGGCACAGGGGCACTGGCTGCATGCAGTCACTGTGCCCATCAGCCCTTCTTGGCACCTGCTGAGCACAATYCTTGCCAAGCCTTATCTCATGCCTTGCAGGGCCATTTCTGATGTCCCAGCATCTAAGACAAGTTAATCTGCATTTTGAATAAGCCTCTCAAGACGAGTGGGAGCAGTTGTGAGTGTAGCCATGCCCGGAGATGGTGAGTCCCAGGGCACCCCAGCACCGCAGCTGGCACCTGCAGGTGACATTGCTGTCCCAGTGTCCTCAATGTGAAATCTGGGACACAAATGGGAGACAGAAGCTGGGTGTGAGCAGGTTTTATCCTGACAGGTTCTCAGCCCATTCCCTACCACTCTTGCCTCTCACCCCACCAGTTTTGCAGCACTGGGCACACCCTCACTAATCCTGTTTGACACTGTCACTCCAAGGGCTCCCTACCTTCCAAGGCTCCAGCAGATACTGCCAGCTGCCTT
>NW_026623270.1:3339317-3488834 GCF_030028575.1 Malurus melanocephalus | reverse complement strand
TACCTCTGGCTAAGAGGAAAATTTGCTTGAAAATCCAAGCCATGAATCTTGTCTTCCCTATCCTTCAGTCAATTTGTGACCTGAGACATGTGCTTGGGTTGTTGATTTGGGCCCCATACACTCTACAGGAATAGAAACAACTACCATGTAGGGGAAAAAAAAGTAAATTTATCCTCTCTCTCCTTGATTTAGAGTAGATATTTAAACTCATTTGTCTCACCTGCTGGCTGTCCAGTCATGAGGAGAGGTACTTTACCTAATCCCAACTAGAAACACTAAATTAATTAATGAGACTAGAGAAGGAACCTACAATTTCATCAGACCCATTTTCACAGCCTACTCTGAGGAACGGAGAAAAACAGAATGTAGTCTGAATGGCACTGACTGTTTCTCCCACGGGAAATATATTAACCTTGAATATTCACGTACACATAAGTTAGGATCTGGATGCTTTGCAGCTGAAAATCCATGCTATGAAGAGACGGTTCTGAAAGAGAGAGAGCAGTACAGAAAGCTGAATGATGTTGTTTAAAATAACTACCTCTGTTTACAATGCTGGAAATTTTGTAATCGCTTACTGTACCAGAATAACTTTGACTTTCTTAGAGGTGATAATAATTTTTCTTTTGTAGAACAGAGAAAGAAAGAAAGCTAAATTAAAATCCCTATGGTATTAATTTAAGCAAAATCTCTTTGGTGTTACATATTGAAAATTGTTAGGTTGAACTTCAGCCCCACAGAAACCCCACACTATGTTGTTTAATTAAAACCTAATTTAGTTTAAATAACTCTATATTGTAGACATTCAAACATGGTGATGTCTTAAGGAACTGTGGGAAAGAGTGGGTGGAAGCAATCAGTTTTTGTATGGTAGATTTCAATCAGTTTTTGTTAGGTATTTTTTTCAATCCAAGCTTTATTGAAATGTGATTATTATTATCATCATGACAAGTTCAAGAAAATTTATTGCAATTATTTCTTCTGTTCTACAGTAAACCMTAAAGGCTAGCAGCTGGATTTTTGGTGGTTTATTGATTCTCAAAAGTCAGAAGAAACATTACAAATAATCCTACTCCTAGGAATTAATGAAGCTTTTCTTGCAAACATGGAAAAAAAGTTAGAAAACGTTGGTAGAAATACAACTCTTTAGAACGTCAAAGTGCCCCAGYATTACTGCATGAAAAATGTGTAAGCACTCCTAAAAGATACAGACCAACATAGTAAAACCTTCTGGCCCAAAAATTCTTCCTTCAATATTTCCCATTAAATTCTATGCATAGTTGTTGTTCTTCAGAAGAAAAAAAAGGCTTAGGAAGACATGGAAGGAGGGACCCTTTTGTGCAGTCCTTAGCCTTCTTGTTTTTCCTGATCATCTTTTGGCAATATAAACACACATGCTGCAGCACTTGATGTCCTCTCGTGGCTAGGATTTGGTAGGGGTTGTTGTTGGGGTTTAGGAATGGAATTYCCTCATTTAGTGTTCTCACTAAAATGAAAACCATGAGCCGCTCCCCTTCTTCCCCTCCCTCCARTGAAACAGACAAAGGGCAGATATCCTGAGTTAAGAAAAATTTAGTGGAAACAGCAAAGAGATAAGAAAACTGTGTTTCCTTCTTGCTGGTTGGTGGGGCTATAGCTAGTATTTTGCTGTTTTATTGACTACATCCATGAGAATGTGACAATGTTYACCATGCCGTTTTACTCCTAAAACCTGAATTTCCTTGGCAGGTCCCTTAATCCTACTTTTTTTTTAGGGCAAAACCAGCCTTCAGGAGGGTCTGGGTTATCTTCTCCCCTTTCTCAAAAACTTCCTCTGCTGCGTTGCCCCATACAATGATGTCATCAATGAATTGCAGTGTTCTGGAGCCTCACCCTTTTCCAGTGCAGTCTGGATGAGTCCATGGCAAAAGGTGAGACTGCGCTTCAGCCCCCGGGGCAGTCGGTTCCAGGCGTATTTCGTGCCCCTCCAGGTGAAAGCAAACTGTGGCCAGCACTCTGCTGCCTGAGGAATGGAGCAAAAGGCATTGGCAGTGCCAATAAACCACATTATCCTCCTTAGCAGTGAGAATCCCTTTCTTCTGCCTCCCCGTGGTGAAGTGGATGGTATGGAATMACAACCTWGACACACCCACAKGACTCCAGGCTCCGCCTCCTCTTGGCTACTGCTGAACATTAACCCTGTCCTTGACCAAAACTAGGACAAAAGTAGATTCTGTAGTCAGAAGTAGATCTGTGTGAAAGGGAACAGTAGTAGAAATAGAAGAATGCTAACAGTGAAGGTACAAAAATGCCCAGTAGGATGAAGGAGGTACTTGCAAWAAATACAGCACGAGTCTGAGAGAGGAAACATTATTTGAGTGCTGGCTACAATTCCTATTGCAAGTGTCCCGTGCTGAACATTATCAGCTGCATTCCTACAAGGAACAYGTGCACTGATCCTATTACTGGTCAGTGCACGAGCTGCTGTTTGGATGCTCAACACCAGTATGGGGTGGTGAAACAGTTCACACAAAAATCTCAGTGTTTATAGCTAGAAGCAAGGAAAAGTCYCCACTGGGTATTGTCTAGAGACACAATAAAACACATTTGCTTCAGAAGTGAGTTTCAGATTGAAACTTGTGTTTACCAAAACAAAATTCCAAAGGCTATTTCAATGCCATGCATGATCAGCTCCCAACTGAGTATATGCCTGCCTACTTAATCCAATTTCCCAATCAACACATTGAGACAAATGTCTGGGATCAGTTGAATGTTATCTATTAGGTATTGGCATTACTAAAAATATCATTAGCTTAATAAGCGTCTCCATCTCTGTGACATATCTAGCAATCTCCTCCTGCCTCTGCCAGTGACCAGCACACAGTGCTCCTGAGCAAGGTGACCCTCACTTTTCTGCTGCCTCCTGCCTCTTCCTGCACTCACACATACAACCACCCCTTGCCCTGAGACAGCTGTATGATCTCTTTATGACCCCCAGAGATATCAGATATCTTGCCCCGTAGCATTAGATCTGATTATCTTTTTCATTAACTTAGCTCAGATTGCCACAAATGTTATTAGTGCTTATGAACTACCCTTTTGAAATCTAACAGTACAGTGGGTAATAGAATTACATCCCATAGCAACGAAAGCACGAGGCAACAGAGCCCCATGCAACAGTGCAATTCTTTCCATTTGTCCTCAGTACAGCGCCCTTCACTTGCAAATTCCCCGTGTTTCCATATTACAGGCAGAAGAAATAACCTAACTATAGACATGTTTCATTAATATCTTTCTAAATAGAATAATTCTCTTATTAGGACCTGCCTTATCAGATAAACCATTAGTTGTGCTCAGTGGGACAATTAGTGCTCCTAAAAATATTTCTGATTTCAGAAAATACCTTAAATTTTAACCCAGAGACTAATTTACCCCCAGATTCAAAGCAGAAGAAGTAATTTGCTGTTGCTGTACCAATGTCACCACCATGAAGCTGTAAGAGTGAGTTTACACATGGCAGGAATCTGGCAGACATTAGTAGTGCTACTTACAGATGTAAACTTGCATGGGTGAGTTTTCAGAAACTCACTAAAACTCTAAACAAAGGTCCTGAAAACATTACTGAACTTAAAAGGAAACCACTAAGGGTCTGCAGATAACACAGACCTCAGAAGCTATTTGCCCTAAATATGGGGACATWAAGACAAAATACTATTTTTCCACAATCACTTTTAGGCACAGACTCATATTAGGCTGTGATCAAATCTGTTTTATTCTGTGAGTTACCTTTGATACAAGTCCRTGGGGAAAAGAAAGGACCATTTTTKAATAGCCCCATTMGASGTTCTTAAARCCTCTTCAGAATAGGGGTGTTTAGCGAAAAGGAAAGAGGGGTAGAACTRGACCCCTCCCAACGGCCAGCAAGCTGAGAATAACCTTTTTCARATAAAATATCACAGCAAACATTCTCTGCACATTGGGCCAAAGAGGGGAAGGCAGGGGCAAAATACAGAGACAGAGATTCAAAAGGCAGATTCTGTACAACCACACTGCCCAAGGTGTGGGGCTGAAGCAWATCTATAGGTAGAGCTAAAGCAGCTCCATTATCAGAGCCAAAGCAGTTATCACCATGCCAAAGGGTTATCCACAATCCTGGGGAAAGCCTCTGACAGTTCTTCATGCTGGCACCCCTGCAGCTGCAGCTCCCCAGCCTTCATCCCCAGGGTGACAGAGCCTTTACCTGCTCTGCCTGGGCTTCTGATGGCAGCACAGGCATCATCCCAGATCTCTCTACCCTGCCAGCTCACAGTGCAGGAGAATGARTGTTTACATGTGCCCCACATGATCAGACTTTTCAAATCATGATGTCAGGTGAGGTAACAGCAGTAGAGAAATGATACCTGGATGTCTTTTGTAGCTGATGTAAGAAACATTGCTATTGTCTTTTTTTGATGCTAAGAAATACAGGGAGAAAAAAAAAAGAATAAAAATATAAAGTAAAAGGTAAAAGAGGACGACAATTATCCCTCCTATTTTTAGAGGTGGCTTCGTATTTCCAGTTGCTAATATATCCTTTTTTCTTTTTTTAAATGTTCACAGAGAGGAAAATKGTCTTTCATTCCATACTGTTATGACAGAACAGCTGAATGGCAGCATGGAGCATTTTAAATCAGCATTTCAAAGCTTCAGCTGTTCCAGGAATAGCTATTCCTATTACTTCACTTCTTATTTGCCCCAAATCAAAACACRGCTTAGCTTATTTGAAGAGTTCCTTAGCTGATTACATCTAAGCCTCTAAAACTTTATCTAGGAAAACAGTTTCTAGCTATGAATACGAAGGAAGCCTTGAATTCCTGTGTAATCATAAATAGCAATGTTCAAAGAGTTCAGGTTTTTTGTGGGTTGGTTATTTTGAACTTTTTTTTCTTTTTCTTTACATGCTTTGAACGAGTTTCATCTTCCAGCCCCCTGAAGAAACCTATGACAAGGCTGAAGGCCTGTCACAGGGCACCTCCCTAAGGGGATTTTGCAGCYCYCTGGAATTGCCTCCAAGTGAAGCCYTTCCTCCCTTCTCTCAGTGRCCAAGCTCCTGCTGTCACTGGGACTCTGGTTCACCTGCATCAAGGATGATGCTCTTCAGTATTTCCTTCTGTRCTTGTTACTTACAAAGGGAAGCTGSGAAGYAAATGTCCACGCAGTGCACAAAGTCCACCCAGCACATATACTGACCCAGCTCTCAGGTAAACCACACACATCAGATACCGTGGGAGACACTTTTAGAGTGTCTGATAATGTCGAATATTTTTGTACCCAGAGAGGGTGGGGTAGGTAGGTGGGTGATCAGTCAGCATGCTCCCCAGCTGAGGCTGGAAAGTCCTGAGCTGGAAAGCCAGAATTGCCAATCTTGTTTCCATCTTGAATGACCTTTTTAAAGAGAAAACTCAAGCACACAGAGAATTTAAATTTGACCAAGAATCTGACAAAGATATTTCCATCCTTTTCCCTAAGGCCAGAAATGAAACCTTTTTTCCCACCCAAACCACTGACCTAAGACTTCAGGAGATGTGGATCTCTTGCCCAACTCTACTGTTACTTTCACCCTATGTGTAAATATTTGTTTATTATCCTGTCACATCAGATAATCAGCAAATCACTTCTTTTGGGTTGCAATCCACCACCTGACAGGTTGCCAASGGGAGATTAATATTCACCATCTTCCCTCCTAGAGAAAGAAGCTGCAGCTTTCCCTGGCTGCTCCAGAAAAAAAAAAAATGAACAGCCTTTCTCACAATGACAGTTCAAAATCCCAGCACTGTTCAAACAATTCACTCTACTCAGCTAACCCTACTTAACAGACARCTGCTCTCTGAAATTGAAACCGGATATTAGTAGACTGTTTGAAAAATACAACGGTGTGGGACAATTAAACTGTTCGAAATTTGCTGTTCTGCCAGGCAGTGAACTTGGCATGTGGTTTCTCCAGTGGGTTTAGATCTGATTTAGGCATACAGAGCTTGGAAATGGACTTATCTGAACTTTTTCCTCTGGATCCTTGTGATCTAAATTCATTGAAAAGCTCAGACTCACATACATAGGCAAACCCTACTGTGAAACTCGTGCCTTTTTTGTCTCACTAAAGCAGCATAAAATTTCAGGCCATGACAACTGTTTGAGATCTACTTTCTGAATGACAAAATATATTCTCTTATTCCTTCTGAAACTGGAGCATGGTCCTTGCCACCAGAGGAAAAGTTCACAAAGGGAAATAATGGTGTTATCTGAAAGACTGGAGCATCTCATGCTGCCCCATCACAGATGTATTATGACCGTAGCTGTCGGTATGAGGAAGAAGAAACTCAGATTCCATAGAGGTTTTACTTAAAAACTTATGAATGAGAATTTCTAGAAAACACAATGTGCACCMGAAATGAGCAAACTCAGAGATCCAGGCATTCTGCCAGCATCCTGCCCTCACCTTGCCTTGTCACCAGTGTAGTGACAGAACACACTGCTGCCCTGCCTGATGCTCCCGGATTATCTTGCAGCAACAATGGAGTCCCTGTTCACCACACGTGGAGTTCAGCTTGGGACAGCCCTGCATGCATGACTGATGCTCTTTTAAAGGTTGCCAGRGTGCTGCCCCAATACCAAGTGCCTTCCCACCAGTGATCAATCTTCTCTTACCTGGCAATCAGTGCCCTGCAGTCCATTACAGTTAATCAATGCTGGAGCATCTTCTGTGTCCAAAAAGATAAGTAAACTCATTTTTCAATATTGACTACAACTGTTTGCTTTTCAGCGTGACTTCACTCCAAAATAAAAAAATAATTAGAACCTACCCACTGCTTTCTCTGTGCTACAGATTTGCCCTGGCCCTGCTAACTATGAGGTAGTCTGTCATCCTGTGCTTTGCCAGCAGGTACACGCATACAGAGAGGCTCCTGCTTTAGGGCTTTGTGCAGCATGAGAACCCAATTGCTCATTTTAGTCAGGTTCRTCTCAGTAAATGAAAAAGCAGCAGAGCTTTATCTGTGAAGCCAGGCGGGGCCCCTGTCCCAGCCCTGATGTTAATTGAGGTGACCTCGGAGAAKCTTTACCTCCCACCCAGTCTCAGCTGCCTTTGAGGCTGTGCTGATAGCAAAGAGAGAGGTGGTATGTGACCAGCACTGGGTGATTTCCTTTCCACAGCCGATGCCTCATTATACGAGGCTCCRAGGGCTGTGGCTGTACAGCTAACARTCTGTGAAAGCRTATTTCCCCAGCGGTTTCTTCCGAGCAGCAGGAAAGTGTCAGATGAGGACAGAAGCTGGCATTATGCTGCTGGCATGGCTGAATCACAACAGGAGCTCTGTTGTTAACCATTTAACTGTCTAAGTGCATTGCACAGCGCTGTCCTGTCCAGTTTCTGATCAGCATTATCCCTATTWGAGAAAGTTCAGGGAGCTAATTGTCCAGTAAAACTGTGCAATGAGCCTCTGAACAGACACCAAACTGACGGATCCGAGCAACTGTTCAGCTGTTCCAGCATCCTGCCAATGGTGGCAAAAAATGCCTCAGATGGTGYTAAATCCTCAATTCTTTCAAAACCAGGTCCTTTCCTGGCAATGGTTCTGGCAGATCACTGTGATCTCCGAAAGTGTGTCAGCCTTCCCTGCWGAAGGCAAAGGCTCACCTTAGCCTGACCCTCTGGTTTATGAGCTTCTTGTGCTGGCAGGCAGCTTAAGAAGAGGTTTCTTTTGCACAGTCCTTCTGTCAAAACCTCCTGAGGACACTCTGAAAGCACGCTGACACAAGCTCACAAGCCCAGCCATAGCCCAGGGGGAGGCAGGATGTTCGAGCCTCACAGAGACAAGTCTCCCTTCCCCAGTGTTACTTTCTGGGAGCTGTTTGGCAGCAAACAGCTCTGCTCCTTTACCATCAGCCTGCTCATCTGCTCTGGCCACTCCTGCTACCCTGTTTCATCTTCCTCTCACTGCCCCCACCTCTTCCTTCTCTTTTTATTCTCAAATGTTCAACTCATAACACATTTCCCTTTTCAGCCTCCATCACTGATCAAACRCTCCTTAACAGCACAAATACTGCCTTCCCTCACAATTAGGACATGAGAGTTTGTCAAACCCTTTCCTGAGCTGTCTGGGTGCTGGCAGAGGAGCCCACCTTCAGCAGTCACCTCCCATTCTGTGATTGCCCTCCAGGAAGCACTGCAGGTTCCCCAGTGCAGAACCGTCTGGCCTGAGCAAAAGAAAGACGGCAGCACTAATAAAATGCCTCTCCTGTCATCACTGCTCCTTAAACCCATCCCTTAACTCAACAGGGTAAATAAAAGGTGACATTGGGGGTGGTATGAAACAAATTTAAGGCAAATTCTCTTTTTGCTGTAAATTTGGGGACCTCTATTGGTTTCAGAAGGGATTATCCTATGATTATTCTAACAGTCTGCCAATAAATCTGAAAAGAAATGAGTCAAGCTCTCCCTTTTGCAGCCCCCTGTTTACAATTATAATTGGTCTCTTTATTTCCATAGTATTATTGCTTAGTGCACTGCAGTATCTCCAGCCTCAGCAAGATTAAAGGTAGTAAGAATCTTAACCTTACATTTCATTGCTCTTGTCAGTTCAAGTTAGCTACACAATGTCATTATGCTTTTATATAATACAGAAAAAAACAAGCTGTACTTCTAATATTCCTTTTAACTAAATATATTCCTTTCCTTGCAGCAGATAGCAAAAATTAATGCCTGTTCTCATAATATTTTATGATCTTGAACATCAAATATTCCCTGGTCACTGAATCAATTAGGATTCATTGACTCCTATTAACAGTTAACAGGGCACTGTGTTCTTGAAGCAGACATTAATAATAAGGCTTTGACTCAGTGAAACCACACTAGATAGCCAGGAAGTCATTTAAGTTACATGCAAGATTTGGTTTGCAGGAATCAAAAAACATGAATACATTTATTTTCTCCAACACATTGATGTCAGCCAAAGTCCACACAGCACATCTTTAAAATATGATGTCCTAKCTTCATCATTTTTACATAATCCCTTTTATTATTTAGTTATATTTCAGACTGAGAGAAAATTTCTCTGATCATTGTCTGACACAAGACATGAGGAATTTCAGGGTCTGTAAAYTTTCAAAGAATATTTTTAGGAAATATTATTCTCTAATAGTATTAGAGTATTAGTACAGCATTCCCATTGGCAATTTAAAATGATACTGTAAGTGGACATCTTCATTTAGAATTATATATACATCTGCACATGCAGTTATACAGCCTGCCATGAAAAAGCTCTGAACAATTTTACTTTATGCTTTAAAAACAAAAAAAAACCCAACTTTGTACTGAAGTCCATACAACCGTCTTTGAAATGTGATGTTAATAAAATAAATTTTATGTTGTTCTACTCATAAAGTTTAAGAAGCAAATTAATTTGTCTCACTTGTGAGAGCAGCATCACCAGATCCAGCAGTTGTTAGCAGCATAAAGAAAATAAGGTTGGGATCCCTGGACACACTGTGCTTCTCGAAAATAATTGCTCTCTTGAAAGAGTTAAGAGTCTCTGCCCTTTCTAAATGCAGCACAGTAAAAACATTGCTTTCACTAACAAGTATGGTTCAGTAATTGGAAAGTAATTTTAAATTCTAATTCCAAGTAATTTGATTTGCAGGAAATGGCAGTTAATTACTCATGCAAATGCCTCTGTGAGGTGTGGCTGGACTAATGCACARTGCATGAAGCAGGGAGAGCACACAGTTCAATGTGCCTCAGACAGCCCAAGGTATCTTTCTTAACACTGAGCATAACAATATTTATTTTTTTTTTATTTTACAAATCACTACCTGCTGAAAGCAATTTCCATACAGAAGTTTAAATTAGAGGTGTAGTGCAACATAAGGAATAACTGTACTGTAGCCAGTTTTAGTTACTCTTTGCAGATTTGTGGCAAGATGCCCCTCTGGACCATCCCTTTCTGTTGCTCTGTGTTTCACAAGGCCTGGCCCTTTCTGCCATCCCAGATTCATCTCCAGACCATGAAGAACATCCTTCTGATCACCAGCATGTCTGAAGGTACGGGTTTACAATCCTAAGGRGCACCCAAAGGCTCACACACAAAGGGTCAAGCCAGACAAAAAATGCCCTGTTTGAAAAGTCCTGCCTAAAGGCAATGTTTTGACGAGGGAACCCAGCACCTTTTCCATGAGGAGAGGTTGATCCTACTGTGCTCAGCCAGGGCTTTCCCACTCCCTCTGCACAACACATTCCTAGAGCTTTAACCCTCACTCTGTCACACAAGGTTAGCCATGCTCCACTGGTGCTGTGTTTACACTCACCCACCTATTTTTGGCTCTGCTGTGGCMCGGATTCCAGCAGTAAATAAGGTTCTTGCTGTCTGCAGCCTATTCACCCAACCCTAACCCCGTGAGCCAGGAAAATGCCACTATGCCCATGGCACATGCAGGGAGAGAGGGACTAAGCTGTGGCACAGCAGGGACTGAACACCCTGCTCCCATGTGAGCACCCAGTCTACCTCACCTATCTATGCTTTAATACTTTTTTTCCCTCTGAGAGCAGTTTTTCTCTTGAGAASAGTGGGATATGTCCCACTGGCCAGAGAAGGGGCCAGGACACCAGTAGGGAACTGAGCTTCTGGAGACCATCCTCAGCTCCAGGACACATTGCAACATTCAGTCACAGCTGGGKGTCAAACCACGYCATTTCCTAAAAAAATCACWAGAAGCAATATGGRAAAAGCAGCCTGACCTTTGAACCAAGACAATTAGGAGGAACTGTAATAGAGAAAAAATTAGTGGTCAACTAGAAGAGCACAAGCCACTTGAGATGATCAGCATATGAAGAATTAGCAGGGCTTTTATAATGAGGTCTTTCTTGCTCTCCCTGGATAGCTGCAAAGGGATCCACAAATTTGATGAYAAGGGCAATTTGGGTGACACTGACTGCCTCATTTAACGAAAAAAGATCTTTCAAAGCATTAGAAGAAACCAGGCATCCACAGAAGGTTTTGGCACAGTTAGAAATACAGTAACAACATTTTATCAATGGAGAGTAAGCAACAGTTCAAGAGGGGGTCTGTGCTGTTCAGTGTATTTATGGAAAATTTAGAAAAGGGTGAAGTGAAAATGCTTATTAAGAAGACAAAGTTATTTGGGATAGTAGGGACTAGCACCAACTGTGAAGAATTGCAGAGGGATCGTATACGACTGAGCAAGAAAATCCCTCAAAAGGTTTATAGCAGAACGGGCAAATGTTCAGAGAGGGRCAGAAGAGAAGATCAAAAGTAGAGAAAGCTGCTGTATGAGGAGCAAATGAATGAGGTAGGACACATCAGTCTGTGAAAGAGATGACTTCTGGGTATACAAAAAAAGTCTGCAAAAAGTCTGATTGTCTGTTTCTCTAACAGTRCCAGGAGGTCATCAGCTGAAGCTTGAAGGAGCCAAAATAACAGCAAAAAGGGCAGCAGGAGCTCCTTGACAAAGGGCACTGCAGATGATACAAGTTTTTGTGGCTGGACATATTCTCACAGAGGGGAACTGCCCTGGGACCACGTCTAGCTATGAATTCTTTGAGTTCAAAAAGGTGAAGGGAGAACATCAAGTGTCACAGATATGTGTCTTGCTCAGACTCTTCCAGAGCTCTTCACCTATGGCACCCTGGGCTGGGTGAACCTTGGGTCAGCGTCTGCATCACCAAGTTATATTCTAAAAGAACTAAGTTCTCTCCTGTAGGGAAATGTCAGCATCTTTATGGATTGACTCACCTCTGATACTTGGTGTCAAATCTACTATTTTCTTTGGCTTCTTCCCCAAGCATTTTATAATTCTGTCTGGACTGGGTATTTTTAAAATTTCATACCAGAGGCAAGCTTTACTGCACATTCTGGGCTCAGAAATAAGAGCACAAACACAAAAGAGCACAAACATAATTTTAATTTAACTTAYAACTTCTAGGCTATTCTCCTGATGATTTCAAAGCTTATATAAAGCTTTATTGCTATTGCAAAAGCTCAGTTTAAATAAAAAAAGGCCTGCAACCAGAAAATCCTGGCACTGCAATATGCTGTCTCAAGTATGCATAAATGCTTGAGGAAGAACTGTGTGGCACATGTAAGGACAGGGAACAAGACATCCATGAGATGATCTGTGAGCTATATTTCAGTCATTCTCTTTGCTAAATATTTGAAAAGAGAAAGAAACGCCGTTGAAATGTGACAGTATTTTACACAATAAGTACTTTGAAATCTGAGGGAAAAAATATATCAGGTGCTATTGGAGTCCAGTCATGATACAGTGTTGTGCAAAGCCTGCGTGTACTTAATGATGTTTTTTTTCCACCAAATTTCTGCCTGGATTCTCAAGCAAATCAGTATGCCAGGCAGGGGAGAAAGCATACTGCAGCAAGAAAAGAAGGAAAGGAAAATAATGCTGTCATTTTCTATTTGCACATTTGTGATGCAGAAGGAGAGGTATCTTAGAGGTTATCCCTTAAAGCAGAGCTTGCTTGGAATTTTTGGTTCCCTTCTCATAATGCTCACAAGGAAGATAACAAACAAAACGTCACCAAACAGAGCTCCTGCAGGAGCAGCTGTAAGAGAGACATCTTGTTCCTGCTCAGCACCAGCATCCTCCCTTCTTGCCCTGGAAAAAAAACAAAAAACAAACCCTAAAAAAAAACCAACAAAAAAAAACCCAAAAAACACAACAACAACAAGAAAAGAGATTTTAAAAATATCCTGTTGTAGTTACAGGTCCTGATTGTGACACCAGGGGATCCCTGCAAGCAGCTGACCGGTGGCAGCCACAGGGTCAGCACGGTGTCCAAGGGGCATCACACCGAGCTCCAGGAGAGCTGCAGTGCCCAGACCTTCCTGGGGTACCTCCTGCACAGTCCTGGCTGTTCTTTCTCAGTCCTGCTCTGCTCTGACAGCCCTGTTTCTTCCTGACATCTTACTTTATTAGCAGAATCAGGGGAGGTGCTCAGGGGTGCTTAAGTAATGTTTTGCATTCTTGAGCGTTGAACTACCCATGGAAATTGTTCATATAAATGCACAGAGATTMATTCCCCCTCTCCCTTCCTTCACACAGCCCTGACAAGTTGTTCCATTCCCAACAAGATTAATGAAGCCATTTTCCTGCTGGTTGATATTCCACAGCCCATGCACCCTCCTGGTCCCAGCAGCAGGTCCCSCTGGAGCCAGCCCAGACATACCTGGCTCTCTCCACATCCACCTCAYCCTGCTCCCTGCTGGCTGCTGAACCAAGGGCAGCACCTCTGCAAGGAGTTTGAGCCCCATGCTCTGTGTGGAAAAGCTTCTGTCCTCCTGTAGAGCCACTTTGTTTCTCCCTCCAACTAACCACCCTCACAGAATTTGGAACAACTCCATGTCTTTTGAAACCCCCAGRCTTCCATCAGGTCTGCTCGGGTGACTGGTGGGTTCAAAAATTGCCCCTGGGGGAGGAGGGATAGGCAGCTTAGAAAGACAGTGTAGCTGCTCAAGCTACATTTCCTTTGGGAAGTTTGACTAATCTTTCCACATTCTAGGTCTGGAATTTTCATTCAGCTGTTCATCCAATATTTAGCACTCTGTGAATTTTTTAAGGCTATTATTCCATAAACTCGAACACTTTCTGCTTCTCTGATGTTTGAATATAGTCTGACTGCTGAGTTCAAACAAGGTGAGATTTTGGTGAGCAAGATGAAACACAGTAATTCTCCCTGTTTTCCCATTTATTTCCCTTTTTAAATCCCAGTAAAAATAAAATTCCCTCAAGGAGGCTTCAAAAAGTACTTGAGGTTCTTTATAATGAATTGAAAGGATCCACAGAAAAAAAAAAAATACATTTTTCATTTAGAAAATGGCACTTATAGAAAGAAACATGCAAGGCCGTGGAGCAATCAAGCCRTATGCCCTGAGGGCCATGATTGCACTGCACCTAACTTCAGCTGAAGCCACTTTACTGGGGTATTTGATTTACTCTAATGACTGCTACTTAGCTCAGGTTCTATTAGTAGAAGTCCCCAGTAATTGGGGACACATTTATCTGGAGCCAATGGACTGTATAGTGCTTAACCAATTATTAAGCATGTGAGGAAGTTTAATCTCTTTTTGATTGCTAGAGGAAGCAAAGATTCACAAAATAAGCATGAGCAAAATGCATTGAATTTCACTTTTACTCCTAGATTTTTAAAAACTCATTTGTTTCACTTTTAGGTTTTTTTAAATTAATTTATATTGTTTTTAATGACCTTCAGGCTTATTCTGTAGGAGTAAGCCTGAAGTACAGGAGGTCAGACTGGATGCTCACATCAAAGCCATTGAAACTGAAGTCTGTATAATCCCAGAAGACACAATCCTTCCAGCACCCAGGCAGTGATGGGAAGGATCTGCATGCACATGCAACACAAAGATTAGGCTGGAACGCCAACACTTCARCAAGAGAAGGAGAGCACCTGCCACCTTCACCAGAATCCAGGGGATAGTTTTGRAAAGTCCAGACTCCAAGTCAGTGCTTATGTCCCATAAAACCTCATTTGTGACTAAGCAGATAACTGCCTCTTAAATATCAAAAGTTCTGTCTGTATCCTAAGGAAATTAGTTTGTAAACTTGGCTAGATCAAAGACAGAAGCAAGGACAGAACCTTGAAGGTGGGAGGCAACAAAAGTCAAAGCAGGCTGAGGTATGAACACATTACCTAATCACTGTAACAATAAATGCAACCACTAACCAAGGGCAAAAAAAAAAAAAACAAAACAAAAAATGGGACAATTTTCCAGATTCAGAATATCACTGTGCTTTGAAACCAGAGCTTGCTTCAACCTAGTTCAGTCCCTCTCTACTGGAACTGCTCCTTTCTTGGGCCACAGGGATCTCCAGCAGAGCCTGGTGCCAACCTCCACAGCACAGCCTGCAGTGGGAAGATRGGCAGCACCACTGGCTTGGTGTGCAGACAACACAAGTGGTATCCAAGAAAGACAAAAAATTTACTGTGAAATAGAGAAGACTTCATGCACCATTTTCAGAGAGCACTTACTGTGCTAGCAAAGTAAATGTGAATGGGATGGGAGCTCCCCAAGAGCTACAGRCATATATAAGAAAGATATTCAAAAGGCAGAATTACCCTATTACTAGACAATTAAGAGTTACATTAAATTAATGACAGTCCTGCAGTCCTCCTCAGCTAGGGGGAAGGAAAAGGAAAAAAAAATAAGAAAGAAAAGAAATGTTAACAAAGAAACCATTAATATGCTGCACGTTGCCTCTAGAAAAGGCAATTGTAAATGCAGTGYTTGTAATGAGCCAGTCTGGATGGAGACCCAGCAGAGCTTTACCCAAGCACAYAGGATATGAGTTCACTCCTGCCAAGACATCTGTAGAGGTCTCTCCCTTAAAGTTACAATTTACAYGTTCCTGAGTAATTGTGCTCATAGGAGTGGTTTTGTTGGAACGATGAGCAAATCAGGTGATATAGCAGTGCTCTTCAAAGACCATATGAACACTGAGGGGTTTGTGCCCTCCACAGCCAGAGGTTGTGAAACACAGTCCATGGATGTTCACGTTGCACTGGAGGTTCTGAAGGTGAGAACAGATGATAAACAACAAAACTGTTAAGGTGAGATAAGGCAAGGAGGTGAAGTTGAATGAGTTACCAGCATCAGAGTCCAGCCGGAACACACAAAATGAAAGAAATACTGGACTGATTCAAAACATTKATTTCCTTCTGTGTCCACAATAATTATGAGCTCTGAGGCAAATCTCCACAAGATGGATATAATTGAGGCCTTTGAGGCTCAACCAGATACCTGCAGAGCTAAACATCAATATTAAATTCAACCTTGAGCGGTACCAGCTGGGCTGATGAGGAGGGAGGTCAAAAAAAGATATTTTATCTTTTCTAATGATTTATTTTTTGTCCTAGCTTCAGCTCTTCCTTATTTGTCTACCCAGTGTGCATACATGGCTGCATATTTACCAACCTTGCTTTCCTCCAGCACTTCTCTTCAGCTTCTCTTCTGCTTACAGCCCGTTTTCATTTCTATTTCTGCTTTCCAGCTTCTTTCCTTCTTTGTTCCAGTTTTCTCCCTTGACTGATTATTCTTCCCTTCTCTCCACTCACTGTGTTTTTCTCTCATAGCCTAAGATTCTAATTTGCTTTCCTTTTAATTTCCTAACCCTTCCTGCCTTAATTTCCACCTCCCACACCCAGAATCACACAAAGAGTACCACAGGAACAGCTTTCACCCTTGATGGGTTCCCTCTTGATAAAAGCTTGCAAGATTTGGACTGACTGTATTTGCAATGTGCCTTTCAGATGCAAGAGAGAGGGACTTTTTTCTTTTAAATAATGAAAAAAAAAAATCCTTTTTCCTTCATTCTCCTTAGCCTTATCATCCATCAAAGCAGTCAGCCCTTTATAAAAGGATCTGCCATGAGGGGAGTCTGTTGGCAGGGAACCTGCTCTGGCTGGGAAGCTGCCAAAGGCTCTGAAAGCACTGACAAACATCACGAGAGAGAGGAGAGAGAAAAGGAAGCCATACCCAGTGTCTCAGAAATGGGTTAGTATCACAAAAGGGAGAAAAAAAAGGCACCAGGTTGTTTCAGAGTTAGTGTCTAATGCAAAGCCACCACATTTTAGAAAAAGAGTGATTTAGAAATTATTGCTTTTCTCAGCAGCTCCCAGTCCAGAGCTARCACTGATCCTCTCCCCTGCTTTTAGCTTCAAATACAACCAGCAGCTGTTCTTCAAATCCCTACAATGTTGACAGAGCAATATCTTGTCATCAACCAAATTCTCCCCACTTGGAAAACCTCCTATTAATAAGTGTTTGCGAAAACAGATGTAAAGAGTCTCCCAGATGCAACAGAAATAGAATATTCTATTTCCTCTAATTCCTTTCATACAAAATTCTGCTTGAGTGTCCATCTGATGTGCCACATGCTGACATCTACGGAGAAAGTGAGTAGAGAGGTGAAGTTTGTATGCAAGTATTACAAATCATTCAAAGCCTCTTAATTACRTCTGCTTCTGTCCTGCAAATGTACATCTGTTCCCACAGCTACTTTTTCCATTCACACTTCTTTCTTTTCAGCAGTTTGCTCTGTCCATTCACAGTATCTTGGCTTCACTGGGTTCTAAACAATTTGGCATTTGCTGTGCAAACGGACTCCAGCACTGACAAAAGCCTGGTGTGCTCTAACTGCATAGATAACTGCTGAAATKGTGATATTTATTAATGAAAAGGATGTATCCAAAAGCTAGAACCTGAAAGTAGAACAGTATTTAACCTCATACYTTTTTTTTCCCCTTTATCAGTGTGAAGGAAAAGGTTTGAGTGAAGCACATTTTTAGCCTGCACCCTGGGAATTGTCTGTGCTCTTTACCCCAGCATCACAGAATCAGTGYGAAGTGCTCATCAGTAAAAATGTTCCACTCATCACCACTAGCAGCACTGAGTCACTCTKCCCCAAAGGAAGGGGAGGTGGAGATATTTACTGGAAAGAAAACTCATAGTAAATTTGGGATTTTCAAATTCTCAGGAAGCTGGTTTGAAGAAGCCCAGGATCCACAGAGGCTACCCAAAGGGCTGTAAGACTGAACTGGCAGTAAATAGGAAAAACCTAAATGGTGAATTGGAAAGCATTAGGGTTTGAGCCTGCTTTTTTTTCTACAAATAAACTCAGGAATCCTTCACACACATGCTTTTTTTTCTACAAATAAACTCAGGAATCCTTCACACACATGCCAAAGTGAACAGGATAAAGCCTTTTGCCCCTCCAAGAGTTCACAGGGACAGTATCACTGTGTCATTCAGGTCCAGAGCTCTCAAAGAGAGCACCAACTACAGGGCAGCACTAACTCAGTAGAGACATCTGGATTTGCCTGGTGGCTAATTAACAGGATGTTYCTGCTAAACCTAAAGATGGTCTGTCAGTACATCTACATTCATGTGTCACGTTCCTGTACAGTTACATATTTTCCCTTTCAGATCTGAAGGCTCAAAGTCAAGACTCAGAATGTCACCTCTGTCAGGTCTCCYTGTGCCTCCAGCCAAGGACAGAATGTGGAGAGCTGCAGAAGCTGAGTACTGAGTAGATGTCCTCAGGGTGCTTGAATCCCAAACCTGGCTATTTCATTCAGCTAGTTGTGCTGGAATATGCTTTCTGCCCTTTTATAAAATTTGCTGAGCCTTTTTAAACATCTTCTAATGYAAGTTTCTGAACAAATAATTCATGCTACCCTCTCACAACCTTTTCWTTCTACAAAGACTAGCATCCACACTGATTTGTATAATATTTTGACTATTCTTTCTTTCAAATTTAGTTTGTATTTAAAACAGATCATTGTGTTTCTACATATTTAATGACTATGACTCACAAAACCTATTTCATCTGAGATTTTTTTGTTATTCTCATGTGATTTTGATGCTGCTATTTTTGGCTACCAAAGAAGACATTTTGGTGAGGAARGAGACTCTGAACCTTCTGGACCTCACAAACGTTTTAAGAAAAGATAATGCTCATTCAGGTATACATGAATAATTCATAATGCGGCCTCATTTTTAGAACCATAAATTCAACCTATTAATTTGCAAATCCATTTTTGCATTATTCATTTTCTTCTAATTGCAGAAAACTTTAAATAAAATAGGGAAACACTGCAGTGCTAGGAATTGTTAGAAGTTAGAAACAAATAATATTTTTCATTTAGAAGTAAACCAAGAACAGAGGCACATTTTCCACTGTGTGGTATTTGACCTCAGGGCTAAACACAGCTTGACCTTCTTACCCTAATTTTTTTGTGGAAATACAGCCAGTGCAATCACAGTGTGTGTGTGCGTGTGTATGTTTGGGGTTTCTTAAGCCCAYAGGCCAAATTCCACGAAATTTCACAAAAGAGCAAAATGCATTTACGCAGTCTCAGTAATTTTCAGCTATTTCAAGTTGCTTGAAAATAGATAACCACAATAAATAGCCATAAAGAAAAGAGACCTTTTTTCTTGCTCTAGCTTAACATGCATTTAATTAGAATCTAGGGAAGCCTCGTGGAAGGCAGGTGAAAAAAAGCCCCATTTACAGGAAAAGCTCTTCAGCTCTCTTTTTAATTTCAAAGTCTGATGCCTAAATCAGAAGGAACCATCTATACTGGCAAGCATCAATTTTGAAATATATCCAAACACATCTGRTTTTGGGCTACGGTACATCCATATTGTCCAGGACAAGGGCAGCTGCTACATGTAAAGGTCATGACTATGACAGAGACTTATTGCAGGGATCCTCAACCTCTCATTTTAGTTGTAAATACTTCTGCCTAAAATGCACAGAGACCAGCCAGGCAGTTCATGTAATTCCCCCAATGCCCTGATCCACCAAAGCTGGATGTCTCAGGCCARTGCTGCTGAAGGAAAGGCCAGGCAAACCAATGACTCCTGATAGCTCTCTCTTGTTGGCCATCTACTTTAACACCAGATAGCATCAATTTATTGAATCAATTAAAAAAAAAAAAAACAACAAACAACAACAACAAAAAAAAAACCAAAAAAACAAAAACCCCAAAAAGCAGTGATGTGCAGCTTTGCAACCAAAGCAGTACTCCTGCTGTAAAGACTAGTGAAGATACTTGTCTCTCACAGCGCTGCCTCAGAATTACTGTGTGGAGATCTTCTGCCCCTTGCAAGAAGCCCTACAGGAAGCCCACAAGCAGAGTGCTGGGAAGTTTTGAAGAACTCCAAGAACAGTTTTCAAGAGGATGGATAAATACCATTTTGACTCTTGAAACTGCTCATGACTTATTTAGCATCTCAGAGGATGCGTGATGTGTGTTCACATTAAAGCAGGGCTGTAACTGTATTCAGCTACTTTGGCAACCAGCCACTTACAGAGAGGACTGATAAATGCCTGTTTACGTGCCAGCTGTGAAAACTTGTTGAAGGCATCGAGGTAGGTATCAACTGCACTTTATTTCTGACAAAAAGAATAACAATAATTTTAACAGACACTGAAAGATGCGTCTCAGCCCTGCAACTCTGTCATCACTGGCATAAATGGCACTTGCTATGAACCTCAAATGGACGTTATTTTGGGCTAGTCATGTGTAATTTTCCACACATTTTACACAGTGGGTTCCAAATCAGTATAGCCCCTGCCTACAAAATGAGACCACATTTCTCGAAGGACCAAAACATTCATTATTTGTACAGATTTTGKATATCATGCTATTAATTAATATTTTGGATTTTCTATCAGTTGCTTAATGAAGAATAACGCATAATGAAAGCGCCTGAAATGTAAATGATCCATATGGGTGTATATATAATAAGAAGTGCTASACTATTTGGAATCTGGCCATGTAGGTATCTGTTTTGAGGAAATATTTAGGCTGGGAGAACTCCAGAAGGTAATAAGGTTGTCCTGTGTAGCTGCAACGGTACAAGAACAGGGCAAATAAATTGCCTTTCATTCCCTTCAGGGGGGCTGGAGCCAAGAAGCAGCACTAAATGCTCGTAGTCCTGGGCTAAACACCCCTTCCCTGCAGCCTGGTCTCTTCTGGTTAAAAATATCTTTGGTTTCCCTCCAAGAGAATATTAGGCTTATGGTTTGAGAAAACTTTTGGAAGAAGATAAATGCAATTTCAGCATTAGGATTTTGAGGGTTAGCCACCACATTTTTTGAAAGAGGACTGTTGAAACCAATTCTCTCCCTCACTCTGCACAGCTCACACCAAGGGGCATTGAGCCTCAAGAAACACATCTGAGGACATTCCTAGAGCAGCCCTAAAACTCCAGTTTCCCCTACTACAAGGCAGTACAAGGCCACAACTCCAGATATTTCCCAATAACACTTCACGGGATATGCTGCAAACACAGAGCATACCATCYACTCTGTCCTGCTTCTTTTTTCCTCAAGAACATCAGCTGGAGTTACAAACTCTGAGACTGACCCAGTGCAAAGAAAACTGTCCACCCCAAATGGCKTGTAGGGCATCCAGGACATTCTGTGCACACACGTGAGAAAAACTGGGTCACCACTACTTCTTCCTCCCTTTTTTCTTCCGCAGGCGCGCTGCAGCGTGAGGTAAAATCCTGCAACTAGAGCAGCAGGATAACAGCATTACAAAACCCATCAATAGATCAAGTGCTCAGGGACACAGGGGTCTAAAACACATTTTGAGAGCCTTTTCTTAGCCAGCAGCTCCCCATTCATCTTATCTGCAGTTCAGTGAAGCAAAGTATTCAATCAGAATTAATTCTTGCTATATAAAAAGTGAAAGACTGCACATTTAGAAAACCTTGACAGAGCTTTATATCAATAACAGAGGCAGGAAACGAGAAGGCTCTCTACGGTAGAAGCAATTAAGAGAAGAAACAAAACAAAACAAAACCCAATAAACATTTCTTATAGTTCTCTTGAAACAAGAGCCAAACCAGCTACACTGGGCAAAGCTGGGGTTGTAAAAGTGCTCTTGGCTCGGGATATGTTCCATCGTCACCCACACTGGAAAAACCCCACATAAGAGCATGTTTTCTCCTCCTACAGTAAAAAGGGGCAAATAAAATATTTTAGAGCTTYGGGATGACTTTCTTTGGATGTGAAGTTTCCCTGGGCTGAGCTGTAGTTGGAAGCATTCACTGAAGGATTGGGCAAGGGAAACTGGGAGGGCTGAAGTGGAACCCCAGAGAAAAACTGAGGAGTGTGCCTCATCCTGCACCAGAGARCACATCCACAGCAGTAACAGCCACAGCTGCCAGCCCCCTGAGAAAGGCACACCAAGAACCGGGGTTTCCACCTGGAATCCCTGCCCTTTGTCATTCAGTCACTGCTCCCACAAAGCCTGGCATGGGGGAACCTTTTCTTCACTCATTACATTCTGGGTTAACAGCATTTTGCACAACTTCTATCTTTTACTTCTGCCTTGGTTTGAGAGGGAAATTACACTCCATGGATGGCTTAGCCATCTCCCTGTGATATTAGTGACAGAAGGAGGCAGGATAAGGGTAAGGGATTCAAGGAGAATCCCTCAAAACATAAATGGCAACTTGGGAAAGGTCATCTGGAAGAAATTCTATATAGAACTGAAACAGGGCTGAACTGGTAGAGCATACATACATTTTTTGCTTTGCTGGAAAAGAATAGAGCTTCAAATCACCGTTTTAGGTATAGGTATTGTACCACATATATTAAAAAAAAAAAAGCTTTTAGTATGAATTTCTCCACTGTACCCTTTGTTCTGTATGTGTGTGCTCTAGGAAGAAGGGGCGGCGGGGGGGATAGGTGGAACACGTGGATTTTTTGACCCTGTAACTACCATTTGCTGAATTTAGACCAGAAACCACATTTAAGGCATCCCAAGGGCAAGATGAAGGTCAAACCAGAATATTTCAACATGTGCCCTTTTCCTCCTCAACTCTCTGAGCATACACTAAACCTGCATCACACCCAAAATTGGTGTCTGACCAAACCTGGCACCAAAGGCAGAGGGTGGAGCTCACCTTGCCTCATGACAGTGTGGCACAAGTCTGCAGGAGGCAAAGGGCAGAGCTGCATCCACTCCTTCAGCACATCACACAGGATATCCAGCCAGTGGCTATCTGGAAGCCAGAGTTACCAGTAGCCCCAGCCAAACACCAAATCTTTGGTGCTGGGCTGTTCTGAAAATTTTCCTAGCAGTTTTTTCTCTCTGTTTAATTTGTCCTCTATAGGAAAGCCACTACCAAGGAGGAAACAAACCCTCACAAAAAAAAAAAAAAAAAAAAAAACAAAAAAAAAAAAACAAAAAAAAACAACAAAAAAACCCCAGAAAAACCAAAAAAAAAACCCCACCCAAAAAAACCCCAAAAAACCCAAAAACAAAACAAAAAAAACCCAAAAAAAACCAACGCACCCCAATGTACTTTTGGATTTCTGAACAATTTCCTGGTGCCATTCAGCAAGCATCCTACACACAAAAGTACTTGACACACCACATTCAAGGGACTGTTTGGGAATCTGCCTCTTGCCCCACCTCAGGTCAAATCAACTCATTGGTTAAGATCTGAGTATTCCATCTCTGAAACTTTGTAGAATTTGTTCGTTACCCAAAAAATGCTAGTCACGGCTAACTGATATATATGCATTTTACAAGTATTTTGAAACTGAGAAAAAATATTATTTCATAGAGAAACCTCTGTACTATATGCACAGAGTGCTTGGAAACAAAAGTACTAGAACAGTTTTTTATGATGCCAGATATATTGAAAGCAAGAACAATGCCCCCTTACGTAGCATTTCCAGGCTGTTCACACAAAAATTCTCACTCATATATTCATCCTTCGGGAACATAGATATTCAGACCATAGCACGGACATAGCATTGAAATGTTTTCATCTTTTACTTGGGTAAATCGCTGATTTTTCTCCTRTTAGCAATCCCATAGTAACTGACATTAGTGAAGGAGGGAGAAATCCARTGCCAGAGGAATCCATATTTTCACATAAATGGGCAAATTAGATTAAGAGGAGATGGAGACAAAGAGGTTTCATTCAGCACTCTTTGGGAGASATAGCATAGCTCACTGCCATTGAATATAAGTTTGTCAGGAGAATTTAACAAGGGAAAAAGCCTGCTCACGTAGTTGCATATCCAGTCAAGGAGCTGGCACAAGGTCACTTGGTGGATCTTTGCCTGAAAGAGTTTCCAGTTTCATTCCCACTCCCCAGGGTGCAGCACCCTGTYACAGTCAGGTTTTGTGACTCTTGGATATTGCCTTAGCCCTTGTCTTGAAATGCAATAGATGACATTATGAAAACATCATTCAAAAATAGAACTAAAAAAATTGCTTTGGAATATAAGACACTCATGTAATACACTTCTAGTACCCGTCCTATTGCAAAACTCAGTGTTGGTGATGACCTTCACTGCAGAGCCTCATTATTCCTACCAGAATCTCCATCTCAGGCCCTTGAAGCAAGTAGGGAAAAAGATGGTGCAGAAGCAGACAGGATTTGGCTGTGTTGCCATTGAATGTGGGAGTTAGTGAATCCCAGGGCACAGCTCCATGAAATAAGCCACATGCTCACTTTTGAATCAATGCATTTCACAAGCACCAACAAAGAGAATAACACATCYTCAAGATGCTTCATGCAGGTCTTGCTTCCTGACCATTTCAGCCTCATGCAAACACACAGAGCATCTGATATGAATTGGCTGACAAATAGAAAACAAAAACCAAACAGCCCAGCCAACTGAACAGCAGAGAATCTCCAAGTGCCCTGTCAGAGAGCTGTGGCTCAGGAGCTGTGCAGCTCATCCTGTGATTCAGTCAATGATTGTTTCATGTGTCAAAACAGAAAATGCTAATAGRGAACCATAAATAAGGCATCTGAGCAGGGCTTTGCCTCAGGCATTTTCCTGCCCTGCAGTACTGACTTCATGAACTGAAAGAAGTTGGGGAAGGTTATCACACAGGCACTTCCATCCAAAACAATACACTGGTTTTTTTAAGAGCAGCCAGCTACCATAATTAAGCTGACAGCCTATTGCAAACATTTGATTTATCTAATAACGCTATTGTCTGTCAAACATATTCTGCACTAAGTTCAGCTAGAAGCCTGGAATACAGATGGTCTTGCAAAATCTGGAATAACTCACACTCTCTGTGGAGGGAACTACAGCTTCATTTATTTAGCAGTCATTGACACAATATATAGCTCACATTACTTCAGTACAGATATTTCAGTCTGAAGCACAGTTCTTGTGATTAAAAAAAAAGCACTGAACAGCACACTGAACATTTTCCAACATGGTTGGAAAATGAAGCACCATATTTAATACTGAAACAAGTAAGATGAAGGAACTTAACCAGGAGAAGGTAAAAGCAGCTAACAAGGTGATAAAAGAACAGCCTCATTTCTTGTGGATTAAGCTGGCAGAAGTTGTTGCAAAGGCCTGAGCACACCTCACCTATTCATGTGTCTGAATGTGATGAAATATTCAAAGAATGTATACCCTGTTCCTATATTTGACTGTGCTATCCCTTCTGAAGGGGAAGCCTTCAGTGCATTGCAAGGCCAACAACATACAGCAAGTTCTGRATATGCATCAGTCCTCCAAAATCCCTGTCTGTCCCTGTTTCCTACATATACAGCTGCATGCATGCACACACTCCCTCTCCCTATCCCTCTTGGACCCCTGCAGTGTCTTGCTGCTCTGCCTTACGGAATGGGCTGAGCCCCACATCCTGCACCARCCCCTTGCTCTCTTTATATTGAATTCCAAACACTAGTGCCTGGTTCACTTTAGGGTGGATATGGTTAAATCACACAGGATGGCATCTTAGCAGGAAGGATTATGCCTGGAATGRCAATAGGTCACCCAGAAGAGAGCATCACAAAGTGCCAGTCCAGTGGTTTTATAAATGTGATTCACAAAGTCCCCTGACTTCTTGCTTGTCCTAAGGCATGCTGTAAAACACTGCTATATGGTTCAATGCAGACATGAAAGAAGGGGTCCATTTCTTTCCTACAGCACTGTCTGAACAGGATGAGATTCTTGAGGACTAAAAGAAGATATAATGCATTCACTCACAGAAGCATTGTAATGGGTGCTAATCAAAGCAAAACCCCAGAATGGAGACACTTGTTTGTCTGAAATCATTGAATGAGCATCTTGTTATAACACATGAATGACATGGGGTATTTCCCCTGTCAAAAAAAAAAAAAAAGAAAAAAAAAACAAAAAAAAAAAAAAAAAAAAAAAAAAAAAAAAAAAGAGAAACAGGAGTCTTTGATGCTAAAGAGCTGACATAACTATTTCTCAAGTAAATTTAAATCATATTTAATAATGAATGTTAAATGGGAAAATGCTTTGACACGTCTCTTGTATGATAAAGTTAAAAGAGCATCTACAGAAGACCCTTCCATTGAGAAACAGGGTTGTGTAGAGGGAAATATTTTATGCTGAAATGATGYTGTTCAAAGTGGTGGGGAGATCTTTGCTATTTTTAGAATGTAAGGAACTGAACTCCCTGTTGCAAAGAACTAAGCAACARAAATAATTTTCATTTCCCCAAGCTCAGACATTTTGATGCCAGCTGTGATCTCTATAAGRATCTCAGCCTCAGAATTCACGTCAAATGCTACTTTGCTATCCCAAGCTGCTGTAATTTAATTTCTTCTGCCTCTGACTTCCCTCTTCCCCACAGAAACAGTCACAAGAGCAGAGTCACGGAAAACAGGTGATCCAAAATCACCCTCTCTCCATAGGAGTTCACACCAATTTGTCTTCTGTGCTCCCATCTTGCTGGCAATCAGCATGCTCACTCCATCACTGTTCCCTGGTCCCACCAGGAACAACCTGGGTGCTTGTGCTCTCTTTACAACCTGTTTTCTGCCTACTCTGAGGTGCAAGGATASGAGTCCTTTCCTTTGGTAGCCATCTGTCCAGTTTGCCTTTGGATAAAGAATACGATTGATTTGTATTTATTAAGGAAACTAAAAGTCACTACCCATCAAGGTCTATTATCTATCTGTCACACTTTTTGCTCTACCGAGTGATCTTAACAGATAAGCACTGATTCCTCCTTTATCATGGAAATTGCTGGTCGATCCCAGCAATAAGCAAGGCATCAGTGTTAACACTCACTCCAAAACAGCAGCATCTGCCGAGCTGGTCACACTCCCTGATGAGCATTTCCACTGCAGCGCGCAGACTGAACAGATGCACCCATGCATCTATAGCAGAGCCCTTTCTCCAGTCAAAGCCACTCTGCTCAATCTTTTGTGGGCCTGCCTTCAGTGTTGCTGTGCAGCAAATGGACCAAGCAGAGAATAAAACCCTTTTCCAGCCCATGTGCACCCTCAGGAAAAGCTGCCTTATGGTGACAACAATGGCCAGTCTGACCAGCCACTCCAAACCCAGGGGCAAAGGCTGCAGTGATGGCCCCGGAGGGATTTACTGGTCATCAGCAACTTTCTGGTGAATTTCACATTCAGGACAGAGACAAGATTTTTCATGACCTTCAGCAGTTCGAAAATTGTTTCTGGCTATTCTGTGCCTGGCTGTGTTCTCATCCTCCCCTGAGCTGGATGCTGCAGAAAGCTCAACACTCACTTCTTCTTGCAAACAATCCAAACCTCACAAGGATATCCCATTCACTTCCAGAAGTGAAAAACCCTGACAGAAGGGAAAAGCAAATATTTTAGCACTGTAATCTTTTCATCTGCCCTTCTGTAACCTTGTTTTTTCTTCTATAGCCTTCATCAGCACAGAGGTGCAGCTGCAGCTGACCATCCCCAAGGCTGCTGAGCTGACCAATGCCTCAGATCTTCTCATCCACAATCTGCAACTCATATTTCATCYTTTAATTGGAAACATCCCATCTGAGTGGTGAGACACCCTCCTATGGCTTTTTGAGAGTCTGCTTAAGACATGTGGCTCCAACACACGTTCCCTGTGTCTCACAGATAAAAAGGTGGGATTTTTCCGGAAGCAGAACTAAATGGCTGAACGCATTTGGGAGCAATTTTTCCACACAAAACTTCCAGATCATGGGTGACAGGAAGAGATGCTATCACTATCACTGAGATGCCACACTATCTCAATAGCACGAAGCCCTGTGGAAAGTTCAATACTTCCAACAGAAGACAAACATGCTGACTCACTGCTCTGTCCTCTCCTAATAGGAGAGATGAAAAGAATGATTGCACACATGCTTGTCAAAAAAAGATAAAAAATTTTGCCATGGGAGCAAAACAACACACACAGCAGCTTTTTATCTGTTTAACTCCTTCTGTTCAGACAGACATACAGCAAACACCTAAATGAGTCCCAGTTCCCAACAAAGTAAAGCTCTCTMCAATTTCACTAAGAAATCACACAGGTTTCCTCCTTTACTTAGCCCAGGCATCACCGAGGGAAGCAGTATGCTTAAGGAGGGAGCAGGACTCTGCAAGTACAGGGAACAAGAAATGCCTTCCTATTAAATTTACTGGCTTTGGGGAACAGAATACAACAGGTGTAAAGGAGATTAATAAAGTATTTAAAGGGTAGAATCCCCCCCCAAAAAAGCCAAGGGCTGCTCAGAAAACAAACACTGAAAAGTATTTCTAATTCCTCAACAATTTGCTGAGCTTTTCATTGAAGCAGTCGTGCCCCTCAGTGATTATTGTGTCAAGTGTGGGGTTGTTATTGCAGACTAGGAATAAAAGTGTCACGCAAACGATTTCTAAGATTTTGAATTGCATAAAACAGGTGAGCAGAGAAGGATGGGAGGCTCTATTCAAAGAACATAGCACATCAAAGAGAACACGAAATAGAGCAACGAGGAAGGGAAAGCAGCTCAGAAAAAGGTTTTTAACTTAAAAATACAAAGTCAGAACAACATAGGATAGGAAGAAAATGAAGTCTCAGAATAATTTTGTCCTGCAGCAGAATCACCTTATACCTCTATCTTTTCCAGGACAGATTTGGCTAAACTGTCCTAACCACTTGCAGTGATGAGGCATCACCAACACTGCCACTCTGGAATCTACTCCAGCCCTTTGTTTTTAGAAAGATTTTCCTGTGTCTTATTTGAATCATCTCTGCTTCACAACCAGTAGAGCCAAAACCACTACCCCTTGTCCTAGCTGCCATGACTGGAAATATTGAAAACATTGGAAATATGGAAATATTTTATTTTCGTCCYCCTCCTCCTTGCAAGAGCCTTTTGTGTATTCAAAGACTGCTCCCTTGTTCCCTTGCACCCCTTGCTTCACAGTAACCAATCTCATTATTTCACCCAGTGGGTGATGCCTGCTRTCCCTCTAACAATTCTCAGTTTCTCCACATTCATTCTTCCAGGCAGCCCTCATTTCTCTTCAATCTTACCACCCAAACTGAGGCACAAAGCTCCTGCCCTGGCCTCTTCAGAAGCAGCAGCAGGTATCTGATTGATCCTGGGTTTTCACCTTCCTTCCCCCAGCAGCTGCAGCACTGGCCTTCTTCACCTGAACCTTCTGATCCCACTCATCCTGTCCTTTTCTGTAAGCCCCAGATCCTCTTGTGGCAGGCTGCTCTCTTGGCACTCACCTCTCTTCTCGTGGCTCCATCGACCGGTGCACGTGCTGGCAGCCTGCCTCAGGGCAAATATTGACTGCTCCCTTCATTAACTACCTACGGGTAGTACCTTGAACTTGCTCCTATTGAACTGTCTCACTTTATTTCCCAGCAATTCCTTCAMGTTACCAAAATGCTTTGGGATCCTAAAAGGAGGGAAACGCCATATATACTACCCAAATCCACACTTGATCCATCCTATCACTTTGACTATAATCCTGGGAAAACAGGTACTATATAAATTTTGATTCTCCTTTGTTTCACCTCAACAATTTCATTTTGACCATTTTTCTGTATTTTATTTATAAGGACATGTGAAAGAGTGTCAAATGCCAGCTCCTGCTGTTTCTTTCTTACCTGCCAATAGATTGCTATTTTAGAAAAAAAAAAAAATCATTCTGGCTTAACACTTTGCTTTTTACAAATTCATAATGGATACTGTTTATTTTGTTATCTCAAGGGTGCCTACAAAATATCACTTAATCATTTGTTTCAGAATTTATCAGAGAACTGAAGTGACAGGTTAAAAATAACTCACCTGCTTCCCCTTTYTTAATTTTCAGTATCACACTTGTAATTTTCTCATTGTCCAAGACCCTGACTGTTCTGTCACCTCTTCTTCTCATCCAGAAGGCCAGAAACTGTGTCGTGTCATGATCACCATCATATTAATCGCTCTCTAGCATAAACTTTTCAAGTCTTCCTTCTAGTAAGAAATAAATCTTTAAGTCGTTTTCTTCCTAGTTTCTTTTATCACCTGGTATCACAACTCTCCCACCAATACACTAAAAATTGGATGAACCATCTATGTTCTGTCATGTTTGTTTTCAACAAATGCCTGGGTACTTAAACCCCCACTAACAGCACATGCTGCTCTGAAGGATTCTGTAAGTTCATTTTTGCTGGGACATCTCTGCCAATCCTTCACAGCAAGCAAATTACATTGCTGATTTGTCAGTGTGGGGAAACTAGCTATAAATTCTCAGGGATCAGATCTCGTTTTTCCTCTGTCCAGACAAAATGGGAAAAAGGAAAAATATTTATCTGCATTATGAGCAGGTAGACTTCAAGAGGAGGACTGCCATGCCACAGCAGCAGCCCACGGCAGCTCTTCACTTTGCACTGTGCCCTGCATCATAGAATTCATTAGCAAAGATTTACAAGGGTTTAAACCTTGTGCCTGAGAGCACAAGAAACCTGTTGGGTCAGAGCAATGGTCCATCTTGGTTGGCATTCTGAACACAAATGATCCAAGATTCTTCATCCATGTTYTTTGATTCATGTACAAAGCTTGAGCAGAGCAGCAAGGCAGGRTCTCACTGCAGTGACAGAGACTTCCCAAGGCACCTCTGTTCATCCACATCTTCAGTGACCTTTTTTCCAACACTAATTGGCCAAGAGTGGAAAATCAGACTCAATGTACATCCCTTGATCCTCTCCAGCCCCACAGGATGGGTAGGAATTCCAAGGGACATCTACCAGCCTGCTGCCACAGCAGGTAACAATGCGTCACACAGGCAGAAGAGCAGTAACTTCAGCTTGGAGACCCTTCAGAATTCCAGSCTGGATGCCATCTAGTCCTAGGAACTAGGAACTTACCTGCTTAGTCAAACCTGATCTGGGTCCTGTGACCTTCCTTCTGTGAAAAAATAAAAAATTGTTGGGTGTAGGAATCTCCCCAGCAGCAAAGATATACAAAGACTGYGAGGCTCTTGGGTGTGATGTGCTGAGAGCATCTTTCACCTTTGGCCAGTGAGTGGTCCCAGTGATCCCATGTCCCACTGCCCAGTTTTTATGTATTTGAAGAACTTGTCACTAGCAGCTCAAGCATCCTTAGCAAGGCTCTCTTCAAGTTTTAGGGTTTTTTTTTCAGTCACCCTAATTGACTATTTACTTGTCATAAGTTATGGACTCTCTTGGGCACTTTCCACATTTTTTTTAATATCAATCCACTCCTTATAATAGCCTCAMCTTCTTTATTAAGCTTTGAAGGGATTTTACTGGATTTATGTTTTCCTTCTAATTGTAATGCAAACTTTACCTCAGCTTCTAATAGTGTAATTTTTAGAAGCCTCCGTTTTCTCACTTCCTAGACTAGTGTTTTCAAGGTTGTTTTATTTTCTTTTCTGACAAATTGCCTCATTTCCACAGAGCGCCCTGTCTTGRAATTGAATATTCATGTTCTGAATTCACTTGGCTTGCTTTAGCTGAAATCTAATCACAGCTACCTCCTGAAGTAGGTCTTCTGTACCACTTGGGCCCAAACAGAGATCAGCATCTTCTCCTGCAGATTGTTCTACACAGCAGGAAACACTGCATGTCAAAAATTTTTGCTTCCACGCCTTGCTCTGACAAGGAATCAATCCAGTCTACAGAGGGACAGCCCCATTGCCCCCTTTGCTGCCTATTTTGACACCACAGCCCCTCTCATTTTACCTAACATTGCCTGATTGTGTTATGATGATCATCCCTGTCCTTAATCAGGGGCTTGTCAGTGCAATCCCACCATGGCACCTTTAGCCAGGGGTTCCACTGCGTGCCTCTTTTCCTCGGAACATTTTTATGCCATTCCACTTATTATCCTCCAAATACAACGCCACTCCCCCACCAATATGTCCTGCTTTCTTTTCCTRCAAGATTGGTAGCCTGGCAACACCATATCCCACTGATCCTACTCCTCCCACCACGTGCCTGGGATGACTGCTCTGTTAGGGTTGCCATTTGAGCCCAGGAATGCTCATCTCCCATCCTCATTTTTAAACACTAAGCTGTAAAAGCATGGGTTTGTTTTTCCCTAGCTCTGTCACTGAGCAGAGCTGGCCAAGAGGGACCACAGGCAGCCTCATTTCCTCGTTCACTCCAATCTGTTTATTTYCCTCCAGCCTTTTCAGAGGCACAGACTGACCTCATTTTAACCATGGCATAGCCAGCACAGGTCCCTCTTGTCCCAAAGTGTCCTTATTTCCTAAAACACTTTAATGCTAACATTCTGCCCCTCCACTTCCTCTGTGAAGGCTCTTTGCCAATGGGAATTGCAAGGCAAGCATCCTGCTGGAAGGCCAAGGTTCCTCCATCCCCGTGGTCCTCATTTTGACACTGGCACGGATGGATACCACCAGGAGAGGGTGGGACCAATTCTCTCATCTAAATATCATAGAATCATARAGTGATTTGAGTTGGAAGSACCTTAGAAATCTTGCATTTCCAAGCCCCTCACCATGGRCARGGACACYTCCCACTAGMCCAGRTTGCTCAGAGGCCCATCCAGCCTGGTCTTGAACACTTCCAGGGATGGRRCACCCACAATTTCTCCTCAATTCCCCTAAGATACCTGAGTTCAMCATACCCTGCTCCTGTGCAGAGAAGGGGCTGTGCACAGGCTCTGTGTCACATCTGCTGATGCTGCAAGGCACTCAAACAGCACTGCATGGCTGCTGTTCAGGCAACTGGGCTGAGCTGCTCAGGAATGCGAGATTTGCCCTGAAACAGCAGGGAAGGGATCCCAGGCTGGAAACAGAGAGATGCTTTGGCACAGCCAGCTACAGTAGACAAGAAATGGGACTTCCTCTGAAGAAAGTGAGGAAAAAATAAGGAAGAATTAAAGACTCTTTTTCCAGAGCAGAGATACTGAAGAAAGTGAGGAAGAATAAGGAAGAATTAAAGACTCTTTTTCCAGAGCAGAGATACTCAATCAATTTGATTCTAGATACAACTGCTATTGAAAAATAAAATTTAAAAAAAAAAAAAAAAGAGTTCCAAAAAAAAGAATTCTACAATAGCAGTGAAAATGGAAGCAGCAGAGGTTCTGGGCTTGATGCTTTCTTTTGGGCTGCCCCCAGTGCACACTTCATGGCAAAATCAGTTTTACCAAGCAGGGCAACAATGAAAGGCAGACAAAAAGTTCCYCAAAATCTAGGTGAATCCTAGAATGCCCGGGGTTTTATATCACAGTTCTGATGATCACTTTCCAGAAGTCTTTGTATKCCTGAGATCAAGGATGTTATCTATTACACATTTTATTATTAGCCACAAGTTCTTTGAAATTAGATTCATAGYACTTTCACCTTGTATGTCATTTTAAGCACAAAATAAGGAATCTCAAACAGAATATCAGAAAAATCAATTTCTAACCTCATAATTTGGTGTTCTTCAAACCTGTAATTTTCAGTATACTGATTAAGGGCTTCGTGGGATCACTTCTCTGCTTCTGGGGGCATTCAACATCTACACAAAAGCATCAAAAGAAGGCAATCTTGCTCTAGAACATGTAATCAAATTTGCTTTCTTTTTCACACAGCTACCGCTTCTGCAGGTTTCTTTCAAATACAATATAAATATGAAAATGCAGCATTTTCCCCCTGCACCAAAATGTTCTTATGCATGACCAAGAACACTGTCAAGTGCCACAATACATTGTGTCATGCCCTCTTATATTATGCAATTCCTTTTCCTTTTATCCATTGCCCCTGTGTTTTCCTTTGGAGCCTAGCACCAAGGCCAGCAAGAGCAGTGGACAGATCATGCTGTGATTTCTCCCAGAATTTCATGGGATATTCACTTTACATTTTAGTGGTTTGAAACATCATTCACTGATGTCTTTTGTGCATGTCTTAACAAAAAGCATACACTTACTGCTTGTGAAATAGCCCCTTTATGGGACATGCAGGGCTACACATTGCAAAATATAGGACAACTAAAAGTAAAAGTTTTCTTTCAAGTGATGTAATGCCACAKAGTAAAAGAGTAAAAGGGCAATCCATACTTAACCTTGGATTAATACAAATGAACTCAAATWTGGACTAAATACATAAGTACTTCTGATTTGGACATGACTGAGCTCACCGCTTCTCCAGGGGCAAAATACAAATTGCACAGCCACCCCTGGAAAGCTGATGGGACTGTGAAGCAATGACTCACCACACATTTTACTGACTCAAATTATATTCTTAGTTCTCAAGCACATTAATAAAGTCATGCACAAGGAGGCTTTTAGTCCTTGTGCATTACTTAGTCCTCTTCRGCACCATTTTGCAGTGTCAGCCTTTTGCCTTCTGTGAAATTATTCCTGATCAACATCAATTAAATAAGAAACCAGCCAAGGGTAAGCCCAGTACTGTATGAGAACAAATGTAGCAGAGTTTCAAGAAATGAACTCTAGTTCCTCCCTCTTCTTGAGAGGAGGCTGCAGCAGTAGTCATCCAATTTAAACAACACATATTCAGGCATTGAGCAGAACTCTTAGAGAATTCTAGGAAATACCATTTTTGCCCTAAGCCAACACCCAAAGAAGTAATCGTACATTTTGTCATTATTCCTTCATTTCACAGACACATTTTAAATTAGCAAGGAAAAAGAAATCTCAGGTACTGCAAAAAAAAACAACCAACTAGAGCTAACATTCAGCAGCAACGTTCCCTCAGCACCTGTGCAGAGCTGAAACCATGACACTTGGCCAGGAAGATCTCTTCATTGTCCTCCATCCTGAGAGAATTTAACCCTAATGCCTTGGAAAATGTGCAGTTTGAGTCAKTAACATTGAGCCTACACAAATGCTCTCTGTCCCAACGCCTGGGCATTGTGCTCCCATCACAGCAGCTACTGCACACTGCTGCAGCTCAGGGCTCAGCACACACCCTTGCAAAAAATATCCGTGTTGCAATGGAAAATAAAACAATTACTTAATATAAGATCTTCAGCACAAAAATGTATTTTCCATCTTTTCAACGTAAAGATGCACAGGATAGAAGTGGTGAAATGCAGAGCTGTCTAGCTAAAACTCAGAGGGGTTGGATGGGGTTTTACTTCTTGTTACACAATCCAAAATAAGCTTATTTTAGCACATAGGGACATTTTCTCAACATTTTTAAATGTTGAATGGCTTTGTTTCCAATCCAAAACTTAAATAAATCCTACTTCCAAGCCAAAGAGATTTTTTTTTAGATCAAAACCACAAAGGCAAAAAGGAATGTTGTGAGGTTTTTTCCAGCAAGTTACATGAAATGTGGTAACCAGGAGCTGCACAATGTGAGATTAGAAAACCATATGAAGTGGTGAAATRATGTATATAAAACTTCATTTTGCACAGCTCCACCAGGGATAAAAGTGCTACTTCAGTGAAAGATATTATTAGAATTTGTAATGCTCTTGCCATGGAAATAGCTGTCATGTCACCCACCAGGATTACGGGTGGACAAATAAGAAAAGCAGATGATACATGAAAGCAGGAGAGATGGAAGCATTTTTCAGAATTAGACAGCAATGACAAGGGAAATGAAAATGACATGTAAGGTCTAATTGGAATTCCTTTAGTCACTTGGAAAGGATATTAAAAAGCCTTTCTCAAAGCACTCTTATCAACATTTTCTTCAGGAATTAGTGTACAGCATAATTTAGTCAGTGCATAAGCATATTAATTTTTCATTCTGTGAGCAGGTGGCAGAAAGCTGCACRTGTTAAACCCTTGTTTGGGCCACAGCAGAGAGCACAGCTGGGGAGCAGCTGGCAGCTGGCTGTCCCCTGTGCCCAGCTTGCCCAGCTCCTGGGACACTGTCCTGCCACAGCCCTCKGCCTCAGGCCACCCACAGCCTTAACCCTGCCACACAGCTCACCAGCAAAAAACTGCAGGAGCACATCTGGGAAACTGAGCTGGGGGACAAGGAAGGGACATGCGGCAGCCAGGGTAATTGAGTTCATTTGTGCTTCTTCATCTTGTTCAACAAGTGCAGAAAGCAGTCAAAAGAAGAATTTAAGATACAATCACATCTCTATTGTCTTTGAACACCCCTCCCAATCCCCACATATGCCAACCCTCACTCCCAATACAATCCTTCATAATTCCTCAACAGTAATGGAGGCTGAAAATAAATGACCCACWGGCAGCAAGAGCTGGGTTTTCCGACCCAGTAAGAAGTTTCACCTGAAGCCCACATATTGCTCTTGGGAGACAGCAAGGCCCAGAGGTTTTATCTGTTGGGGAAGGTACTCTCAGGGCAACCAGAAARCACACATGAGACAGTCAGTGTCCCCCTGCCACTCAGCAGCTGGTCAAGGACTAGCTCTCATGGACAGGAAAAGCTGCTAATTTTCCTCAGCCTTGCTTTGGAGTGCACTTGGGGGTCAGTCTCACCCAATCACTTCCCTCTCAGCACAGGCTCAAGTGCCTGAAGTGCTCTCCTTGCAGCACATATTTGCCATGAACCATCCCAGCCCAGGCTGGCAACTTAATTGTCCTTTTATCTCAACACCCTKCATAAACTGCCACCATCACAACCCCAGTGAAAAAAACAGACAATGCGAATGGATACCAAAAAAAAAAAAAAAAAACCCTGACCTTGTAAGATTCATTTCTTCTTCACAAGCCCAGCCAAGACACAGTAACCCAAACAGGAATCACTGCACAGGGATCAACCCATCACCCCACAGGGACCAACTGAGCACAGAAACTGCTCAACACAGTCACTGACTCACAAAGRGACCCTGAGAAACCTGTTGATGTTCAGGTTAACATTGTTTTTAGAAAGTGTTCAGATTAAACGACCTCTATGTATTCCTTCCACTAAAGCTCTTCAACTCCATTCTTCCAAGAACTCCTTAATGCATCTTGTTGAAAATTACCACTTTTGAAAGTGAATCCTGAACTACAACCTCACCCCAAGGCCAATTTTCACCTTTATTACCCTTACTGCATTTAACAGGGTACCTGGCAACATTTGGGGTGAGATGAACTGTACCAGGGGCTGTTGAGCTCCTCCCACAGCAGTTTTTGGAGGGCTCATGTTGTTCCTCCACACAGTGCAGAATTGGCTTCTGTTGACAGAGGAACAAGTCCTTGATATCAAAGGAAAATTGACAGGACATACTTGGGGAAAAAAAGATCTCTCCTTTATTAGCCCTCCCTGTTCTCTCTCTCAAACAAGCAAATGACACAAAGACTGTGCACATTCATCATCCAGTCTCCAGGACAAAGCCTTAGAAACCAGTGTAGCAAAGGCAGGGCAGAAAGTGCTGTTTTAACAAAGATAGTATTTGCTGTAAAAGTAATATATTTAATATGTTTGCTACCTACATAATACTGGAATGAGGACCACGCAGTTTGATTTGTCATTAAATGAGTGYTCAATGCACACGTGCCTCTAAAAGAGTCAGGAACACTTAGARTCAGTTAGGAYACTTCAAAATAGCAATTATAAATATAAAAATATTTAGTATAATCCTTTAACCAGTTTTTTGGTTTGCATGAGAAGTTCACTGCACTCAGATGCCAAGTGGTCCTAAGCCAACAGGCTTAGGATCTGTCCCTCTCTCCAAGAGATAAGATCAGGCACACTGCATCAGCCASCCAGCCCAGAAACCACACTCCAAGCACTCACCATAAGAAAATGGGGCAAAAATAGGGCAAAGACAAGCTTGTATGATTCTTTTTCATAAGACTGTCTTACCCCTTCCCTACTTCCAGGACAGGCTTGTCCTGAATCAGATTTATATGAGGGTTAGGAGGGTTCATCTTCTTGCAGTAACCAATAACATTCTCTTCCAACTATTATATCAGTCAACCTTGAACTTTGGGCACTCAATATCCTGCAATAAAGACTTGGTGCTTCAGGTCAGTCACTTGTTTAGAGAACCCCATGTATACATTTATTCTGAATCTTGGTTGATCTTCTTTTGATGCCTCTTTGACGCTGTGCTCATATTAGCTGAATTCTCTCCTTATCTACCCCAATCTCTCCACCCCAACACACGTCTTCTCCAGTTTAGCATCTTTATTCCTGGAAAAAATCTTACCACACTTTGGGTCATGCTTGTTCTCTCTTGAACCATTTCCAGGTTTAAAATGAGAGGATCAGAACTGTACAGAAAATTCATGGAGAAGGTACAAAAAAAGAATTATGCAGTGGCACAACATTCTGKTTTGTTCCCTAAGATGTTAAACACTTCATATGTTGGTTTTATTTAACCATCACAGAGCACTCACTACTACTGTTTTCAGGTCCTTGATGTAACCCCAGATCAACTTCCTGAATGATATCTCCCTGCTCCCTCAGCTCTWATCACATATTTCATATGTGCAGTCATAACTGTTTTGTTCTCACATGCATCCCTGAATATTCATTTACGCCGAATGTCATCTATAATTTTCTTTTTTCTCAGTTACCCACTATTGCCAGGTTCTGCTTCATGTCTTCCCAGCTTCTTACTACTCTGAACAATTTCATGCCATCAGCAAATTTTGGCAGCTCACAGCTGACCCCCTTTTCCAGGTCACAGAGAAATCTGCTGAACTGCACAGACCCCACAAGCTCCTCTGGCGATTTTGCTCCGCTGCAAGAACCTCACACTTTCTTCTGCCCTGGTTCCTTATTTCAAACCTGAGTAAAGACTTTCCCTTCTGTAGGTAGGCTGAGAGTGATATTCCAGGAGACAACAAGTGAATATCCTCTACTCTGTCCAAGATTCATGTTTTCAGCTTGTTCAGATGGGCTCTGTCTCTCTGACTCACTGAAACSACATCTCTGAATTCCTGTAACTATATCAGTAACATTCCTGCCCCACAGACAGAAAATATCTGGGCACATTGCCTGTGTGCCTGTACCCATTCCTCACATAGCAAGGGCCTGCTGAGTTAAAAGGGGGTCTACAAATACAACAGTGCTGTTTTTATCAAGATGCTGTTYTCTTGGTTTTGGGGCAAAYKAGAGCCTGGTGTRCAACACTGCTGCAGAGATCTTTCCTGCCTAAGCCTGACTGCCGGGCACCAGCCACTACACAGGTAATTGAAATCGGAGAAAAAAGACATTATTTTGTCAGTTGTTCTTGTTTGCTGCACAGGTCTTATTATATGACAACATCTTTTTTTTTCCRCACGACTCTTCCATTTATTTACTACACAGACTTGTTGGAGTTTACTTCAGTTATTTTGGTTTACCCCTTTATTTTTCTGCATGAGGCACAACTTAATCCCTGCTTTGGAGAAAGAATTAGTTGCTTCCTCCAGTATTTTTCAAGACSGTCATCCTATCAGATCTCGGAGCATGTCAGAAACATTCAGATGTCAAATGRAGAAAAATAGTTCAAACCCTGCCAGAGTTTAGAGATGCAGCTGACTGCTGCCACTCGAAAGAAAAGCACAACTGAGAGCCAAACCTGGTTTGCTTCTTTTTACCATCTGCAGCACCAGGGAAGATGGGATATTTTGCACAAGGCACATGCTTCCTGACAGCAGCGTAAGAGTCAAAGAGAAAAAACTCGGGTTATCATCACAGACTCAGAAGTAAAGGCTGCTTTGKTGGACATTGTTTTGGGTCCTCTACCCATGACCCAAAACCTGATCTCTTTTGCCTTTCAAAGCTAAAACACAGAGAMACTAAAGCTTCTCAAATGAAAAGTCACTGAACCTTTTTCCAGCATGGTCACAGCAACACTCTCCATCACAACATCAGAGCACCAAGGAGATGCTGGCTGGGATGCAGTCCAGTCCCAATCCACAGCAGGGCTATCAGCAAAGCCACTTCAAGTCAGTCTGTCTCAGCCCCAAAAACCTTGAAATCGCTCTGGGTAGGTTTTACTATGCAGTACACATGTCCTTTTACCTTGAGTCCAACCCAAACACCTCATGATGCAGTCTGTGGGCATTGCCCCMTGGGAGGGGTTTGGGTTCTGCATTCTTTGTAACTATTTTTTCAAGTATATGAACACTACACCTTTTTCTGTGTCAAACATGGCTGCCTCCTCTGCCTGGGAGCTGATCCATATTTACCCTGAATTTCTTTCAGAAGCTACCATAACTGCAGGATTCCTTCTTTGTTAYCCTTAAAAGCCTGCCTCAAGTCTTTGGTCCAGCTGGGCTTTTGTCTTCTTGATTTTGTCCTTAGGCACACAAGGGATGCTTTTATACTCCTATTGCCTGTCCCCATTTGCCTCTTCTTCCTGCTCCCAAGTCTTGTCCCAGTTGTTTCGAAATGCTGTTTTTCAGACACATTCAGTCTGGGGCAGACAATTGGTATGAAAAATTACAGCCCAGTCATACCTTCTTAGAGTTATAAGTAACTGAAATGAGTATCTCATAAYGAGTAGKGTCAGGAAATTTCAMTAATTAGTAACTCTAGCCCTCCCACTTGCAATTATTTACTGTCAGCTATTGCAGCCAGCACTCGCTATGCTCTGGCCATATAATCCTTTTAAGCAACCCTGACATGTATTTATGTTACTCAAAATAAATACAGCACTGATTTATSCTAGCAAATGAGTGCTAGTGCTTGCTCTATTTAATGTTATTGTATTATCTTTCACTGTTTCTGCAGCCCTGGACCTTTTTAATTTATTTTCAATATTTATATCKTCTTTTCCCCCAGCCACACCTCATTTTATTCTCTCTAGTCCTCGCCAAGATTTTTATTTGGATTTTGATTACATCTGATGTCACTTGCCCATATTCTGTTCCACTTTTTTTTTTTCATTTCATCTCAAGCTGTTCCCTGCTGCTTGCATGCTGCTCCCCTGCACCCCTCTCACAAGCAGTTCCTATCTTCATCTTTCTTCTCAGTCACAGCTCTTCTGGCTTGATACAAGCTCTTGTCCATATAATTTTATTCCAGAGCAATGCAGTGTCACAGATGATCTTCCCTCCTGCTGTGGGGACAGAGCAGGCTCAAGTGTAGTGTTTCCCTGGGACACTTTCACTGTCTCCCTTGTCCTCTGCACAAACCTCAGCCCTGACCCTTAAGGCTGGCAGCTGTCCTGGGCAGTCTGTGTTTGGCAGTCCAGACCCAGGTGCAGATATGTCTTCAGTCCAGCCACAGAGACAACAACCTTTCCTGACTCTGSTAGAGCTATTCCTGCCCCTTGGCTTCAGGGGGCAGAGAAGGGATACACTAAAAGGGCTGATCCTGCATCCAGGCCTGAGATGGGTATTGAGTTTATTGACTTGGTTTTTTCTCCTTCTCAACAGGTACCCAAGGTCACTGTTTTACATTGTACAGAAGTCACTGGCATTTCTTGGAGGACTGAGGTCAGTAAGTCATACCCACCCAGGTGCTGTGAAGTGGTGCAGACGACTGCCCCTTGCTGTTTCTGGATGCCACCAGCAATAACAGGAAGGACACCATGCTGAGTTCCTGTGGCAGCAGCCAGGAAGAATAATATATCCAGCAAACCTGGAGGCAAGGCCCCCTGCCCTGTACTTTCTGCATTATCTTGGGCAAGTTCAGTTCCTTCACAACCCCTACTGAGTACAGAGCTTTCCTGAATGAGAGTTTAGTCTCACACTGGCCTAGGAGAGACCCTGAAAATATACAGAGCACRATGAATATTGATAAGATAAACACAAATTTGGAATAAGAAATCAAGAAAGCTTCCAAGGAATGTTTTCTATTTTCTTTGCCTGGGGGAAGCACGATCTCTATCCATTCGCTTTGGCAACATCCACCCACGCAGAAGGGAAAATAGAGGGAAGCTGGCAGAGYGAGAGCTCCAGCGTAGGTCTACAAGGACATACCACAGCGAGATTTGCCCACAGCAGATGCATCTTCAGAAAGGAAAGTGCCTGGTTCCCATTGTGGCTGACCAAAAGACAGATCCAGGAGCTGCCAAGCAGCTGAATCTACAGGATCATCATTCTAAGAGCACCGTCCATTGAACTGAGCAGTCAGCCCCATATAAAAATCCAGATTAGCCAGATGGTCTCTTGCCACTGTGCAGACCACTTGGTATGAGGCAACTGGCCTTTGCACACTTGTCTTCTGAAGTGTTGCCTAATTTGTTCTAACTGTTTAAAAATTGAGTGCATCCTCAACAATTTAGCTACTCCTGTTTGTTTGCTCCATTTTGTTAGTAAGTACTAAATATTTATAAAGGTCTTACAAGGTACCTCCCAAAGCAGGTTCAGCTGATGCTGTGCTGCACATGAATGATTTAAACACCTTTGAATAAAAATGAAGCCTGGAAGAGAGYATTGGTATAAGATTTATATTACAACTTTGTGTACTGCCAGGTGGGAGATTACAGCAAGGGGCTTCGAAGGCTGCGGTGAGACTGCTCAACACCTAAGGACATSTCTGTTCCCACACACACCTCCTGACCCTGACACCCCAAAACGAGCTGCCTCCTTTCCCCCTGCAGCTCTCCCGCTTCCCTAGTTGCTCCACGCCCCTGGGAAAGCCACTTGTCACCACAGAACACGGCAGCTGTCAGCACTCCTGCCCCCTCCAGGTAAGCGATGCCTTATCACGGTGCCACAGGCTGGCAGGCGAGGGATGTGCGGGAATCTCCCTGTGCATATAAGGGGTAAGAAATAGCGTTACTGCAGGGGACAGGCTGTACTGTGGCTTTCCCCACTCCTGCAGAAAATTCCCTTTCTTTCAGAGGAACTTACACAAATGTTTCAGCTTTTGYTTCTAATAACAGCCTTGCGTGTTCCTTCAGCTGCTCTCCTTTCACGGGCATCCTCACAGTTGTCGGTCCGTATCACCAGAGCCTCTGCAAGGGAACCAGATTTCCCAGACAGCAGAGCAGAGGCTCCACCGAGCCCCACAGCAGCAGACCAAGCCTCCCTGGAGCCTCTACTGGGCACCAGGGCAGACATGCAAAAAGGAGCTTTGTGCTGCTAATTATTTGCCCCTCAGCTTGCCTGAACGTGTTCAATGCTGTTTTTACACACAAGCTGACTGGGAAAGCACTGAGCCACCAAGGCAAAAAAGTTTCACAGAAGTCATTTTGTGTACCCACCGCTAAGGCCACAAAGGCAGGTGAAGGGTGCTAGGACTGTAAATACAGCTCTGAGTATTTCAACAAGAAAACAAAATTTAATTTTGTCAAATTCAAGTTTCTGGCTACAAGGTTATAATTTTTTTTATGTATGAGTACATAAGACTATAATGGGGGGAAGGGAATCAAACGAAAACCAAGAAAATTAAAATAGATTTAAGTGCAAAAACCAGTTTTGCCTGAAGTAACCYGGCATCGGGAGGCACTGCTGGGTAACAATGCCACAAACAACACAGGCAGAACTTTAAAAATAGTAACATGGGAATTATTAGCACACCAGSTTGCTATTCCTCTTCAGCTCTGTAACTCGAGAGGGTTCTGCTTCTGTTAAGCAAAATGCAAGGCACGTCCCGTGGGTAGCATTAGCCTTGTAAGTACAGCACTTCCCACACTGTTAAAAATAACCTTTCTTGTCTCTGTATGCTGGACTTTGGGACTGCTTTTGCTTTCTGCTTTAGAATATCAACACAAATTCCAGGCAACCTACAAAAATTTTCTCCATCCAGGTGAAAGTGAGACATCCCRTGATGTGAGTCAGGTTACATCCTGTTTATTTCATTCCATCAATCAAGACAGTGAAGTCATGCATGTCACCACGATGCTTTGTGGCCTCAGCTGCATTTATCCTGACAATACCCCTGTGACAAAACCAGCCCTGAACCATTAGTGCAAGAGGGGGTTGATGCACAGAAGCAACTTTCACAAAACCCCACAGAAGACTGCTGGTGGAGCCTAAATCACAGTTTGAGGAACTAATAACCWTTATCAGCTACATTTTTTTTTTCTTTATTGCAGCCAAAGCTCATTTGTATTATTACTTCCTTCCTGCCAAACAGGGGAAAGCCCCAGAACACCACCCAGGTTCACCAGAGCAGTAATAGCTTGGGAGATCCCTGTAATTTCTCAGGAGGATGCTGTGCAGCTGCTTGGCTGTAAGCACCAGTCCTCAGCTCAGCCAAAGATCTGCACATCTTCCTCACGGTGTTAAACAGCTCTGAGATGCTACAGCTGAACAGAACCCTGGGGCAGGAGGGGAGCGAGGCAAGAGACAGCTCAAATCACCCTCCCCTATGGGCAAAGAGCAGACAAAGCAGGAGAGGTCAGGATATGGGTGAGGAGTGGCAAGAACAGCCACCAGAGCCTGAAGGCTAAAGGGACAAACARTGGGGGCAAGCACAGCAAGGGGCARTGTGAGGCTTTCTCTATAACAGGTCAGGAATATTTTGTTTGACTTTTCTACTGAGCTGGATCAAGCCCAGATCCAGTGCAGGCTACCAACACCTGAAAGCAAAAGAAATCAAGGCAGCATTACCTAACCAGAGCAGCCAGTTACAAAAAAAGGAGCAATACATGAATCTAAAACCAGACTAAACATCCAAGAAATCTCTCATGYGCTACTTCCTTCCCAGAGTATCTGTAGGGTTTAAATAGTGCATTTGAATAATCCAGTTCTCATCAGGCTGCTCACTGGGCTGGAAACCTTGCAGTCAGGCAAGGGGACTCTTCTTACCCCCAGATGGGTCAGAAAGAGCTCCACAAGGTTTTCTGCCATCTCCCAGCCAGGCAAAACCAGCAAGGTAACAAAACTAAGAGATAATGGTTTCATACATGAAACCCTTGAACTACACTCAGAGCCCAACGTTTCTYATTTCATTCGAGTCCATTAAAGCCAGCTCACACAGCAACTCATCTATTGCACTTGTCAGCAAACACTGTTTGAAGCTGACCTTCATTCAGACCACAGCATCCTGACATCCGATAACAACCCCGCTTCCTCCAAGCMTGCCCTGAGCTCAGAAATCCTCCATGTGGCTTGAGGATTTCAAGCTCAGTCTGCTGACGGTGAACATTGCATACCCGAACCTGACTCTTTATTCTTAGCTATTTACCAGTGACTGCCTTTGCCTGCTTCATTGATTTATTCCCTTCCTTGGGCTGCTCCGGGTGACCTTGCACTGGTCCACACACCAGGAAGACCATGCTCTGCAGCGAAAAATATTTATGTCTTGAATTGAGGCAGGTAACCACACCAAAATGTTACTTCAAATAGCAGAAAGTGAAGCACACATCCCAGGGACAAAGGAGGAAGCAGTGGTCAGTGTAAAATGAGTATTTTACATAATGCTATCTGCGGAATTTTTAAGAATTCAGAAGGTAGCTTGAGAGGATGTTTTTCTTAATTTAATCATAGATTTTTATGGGTGGAAAAGCCTTTGGTCTACCCTCCAAATCAGATGCTAGCATTATCCTGTCAGAATATGACAGTTCATTTAACCAGAAAGCCTGTCTTCTTTTTATTTTTTCTCTTTTAATGCTATAGCATCAAGAAGTCACAGACCTTACCTAGGCATATGCTGTTCACTCATCCACCAATATCCAGAAGGTTTTAAAGAATGGCCAGTGAGCTGGGAGCCTCAAATTCATAGTGCTCCAAGTGAGAAGCATTGTGAAGAGTATTACTTTAAAAATAAAGGTTCATTTAAGGACTGTTCTGGAACACCAATAGATCAAGGCACTTCAAAACAGTAGTTAATTATGAATGCTTCAGCCTTTGGCCTTAACAAGGTTGCAGCATAATGAGCAGGGTGTGTTAGTCAGAGAAAATCCTCAGTCTGGGTAAGATTCAAGATTGACTGTTTAGACTGCAGGAACCTTGTATTTGCCCATAGAGTATTCCTCTATGGTATAAAAAAACTGCGTATCTCCAATGTTCTGGAGGGATAAAGATTATTTTCYGATTAATAATAATAAATACCTTAATCCTATTTAAACCTTTGAAATATACTCAAACAACAAGAGTGCCTCAGCAGGAATCCTACTTGTTACATCTGCCACAGYTCCCCCTTCACAAGTGATCTTATAYTGTACGGTTAAATTTTTTCAGAGTTATTTTAAAAACACTACATTATTTATGACTCCTGCCAGTGAGTCACAACTGAGAGGTGATGGAGGACAGAAAAAAAATAGAGAAACGTGAGCAAGGCTCCTCAGCATYCATTTAGGTGTTTACCTCAAGCAGTAAAACCTCATTAATCCTCAGAAATTAAAGAGGTCAGTGTTCTGTCTCTGATGTGTTCAGCCTAGACAGAGCCTTTGCTACCAGGAGGCAGGTCCAGCTGGAAAGGAAAGATGTTAGAAAGCCACTGAATCAGCCAAGAAATTCCCTGCAGATTTGCTTCATTTTTACAAGTCACTGCCAGCTTCCTGTGGTTTCCTCCTGAATGCTTTTGACWTTTCAGCTGCTGAAAGGACCAACTCCACTCCTTGAGGAAACTATAAATGAGGGAATAAGGAAGAGAAAATACACCATTAGATACTTGCAGCACCTTGTTTAGGAAACCTTGTTTAGTCCTGAGAAGCATCGCTGTTACTGTTTACAAGGGGCACCAGGATTTCCTTTCCTTCTTCAAAGGGACGGATCACAACCTGTTTTGCCAATGTGATCTAATATTACATGCAGTAAAGCTCACTTACACAAAGCTTTTGGCACATCAGCTGTCCCAGAGCTCTGAGAAGAAGAGAGGAAGTGCTGCTCCTTGCTTTTGACACTGGTTCTGACTAAGCATCAGTGACAGACCCACCTGAGATGAGCAGGAGGGAGCACCACCTGTACCTGGGCTTTCAGATGTGGGACTTGCTGACACCACTTTAGGTGTGAGTATGTGAGAATCCGTGTTTTTTATCTGAGTCCCATCCAGAGCAAGTAGGCAGGTTGTGCTCACTGGATTCTTTCTCTTTCCCTAACAGTGCTGGATAGCACACTGCCATGATCCATGTAGGGATAATGTAAGTGGTAGGAATTAACATCCAGTTTCATGGCAGTGGGTTAATGCAAAATGTCTTATACTCTCTTGTGAAAAACGCTTCTCCAAGATATGTAACGCAGAAGACAGACAGCAAAATGGCAGACAGTAAGAGATTTTTTGGTTGGAAGAGGATGGATGGAACCGAAATGCCAAGCTTGACCAGCTGAGTGGGCACCAGAATAACAGATGAGGTAGAGAACTAAATTCTGTTTAATTAATGCCAACAAATACTGGGGAAAGTATTTTGTGGTCTTTATTTTAAATATAAGAGCTCAGCCATTTGCTGTGTCTAAGTAAATAACTTCAAGTCTGCCATGCACTGTTGCAGTTATAAGTTACAAGCACTTTGCTCTGGCTCYGAGTTATCTGACACCAGACAAACCAGTGGGATCACCTGCCCTTCCATGCAGCCCTGGTCTTTCTCTGGGAGTCCTTTCAGTTCTCTGCCCTAGCAGGGGGAGCATTCCCATGAACTGGAGAATGAGATACTGTTTAATTTGAATAAYTCCCAACAGCACTCACACAATTCTTGTAAGATAATCCATGTCCAAAGCTCTACACAGAAAGCAACCACTGGTTATCTGTTTCCCCTCAGCAGCATTGCAGTCCCATATTATGAGGAAAATATCTGTAGGTAACYGAACCCTGCACCTAACCTGTCTTACAGAATAAGGATATCATAAAAAGGTTGTCATTTCAGTTTGCTCCCCCTATGGAGCTCCCCACAAACATGTGGCATAGAAATCAGTGTATCCCTATCCCAAATGCCACTACACAGCTCTGAAACCTTCTGCCAAGTTCTGAGCATCAAGTACTATTCATTTATTAAAGTTGTTTGCTCTCAGTAAGTGACCCTTTTAAAATGAAAAGAACTCAAAAGACTTTTGATTTTCAGAGAGCCCAGCATTTGACAGCCTTTTTCTGTCCCCAAAGGGCAAAATTTGGAAGTATAATTGCTTGGGGTGTTACCCAGCCTCCACTGCAACTCACTTTCAATCTAAACACATATTAAAAATGAGCTTACTTCTCTCTGTCCTCAACTATTTACACCAAAAAGAGAGAACTGGTTGCTTCTAGTACTCACCCAAGAACTGCTTTTTTCCACCAGGGTCCCTGTGTACTGCAGTAAAGCATGGATGAAGTGATATATAAAAGCCCCCACCACCAACCTACTTTAAAGGAAGGTTGTTTTCCAGCTAATGAAAGGAGTAGCCTGCATTGAAATGGATAAAGAGTAAAATACATCTATTGCCAAGTGACACTGGAAAATTTTAATTTTACTAAGCTTGTCTGCCTCATTGGGCTTTGTGCACAGCAGGCCTGAGCTTCTGCCTCTCACTCCTCACACAGGGAGAGCTTCATGAGCTCCATGAGATGCATCAAAAAGGGCACTGGAGCAGATCAAGAATAAGGTCAGCTCCARCATCTACAAATGGCTAGAAAATAATCCCTGATTGTCTCTTTTATCACAAGCCCAGCATCCTTCCTAGGATGTCTGTTCCTGAAATTGCTGGAGATGGGAAAGGAAGTTTCAGTCCCCCATCAACAGTATGAACAAATTACAAGTGGTCCCTGAGAAAGCAATTCAAGAAACAATCAAAACATTATAAAAGATTCAGAAGTCCACAGCCTCAGAGTGCCTATATTACTTTCCCTATAATTCTTGAGCATTTGAGATGAGCAAGGTTCAGACAGCGAGGAAATTTTGAAAGAAGTGAAAGGTCAGCACATAACAAGGCAGCTGTTTGATCTGGGGTCCCTGCCCTCCCACATATTTGACAGTTGCTCCACAATTTCTTGTTAACAAGAATCAGTGGTTGGATACCATGGACAGTCCCAAACTTAYTTATTTTTTTAAAAAGCCAACCTCATAAATGAGTTTCATCTGATATATTTGAACCAAATCCCAGAGTTTTAACTGCTTTATTTTGAGTGCTTAAACAACCAAAATAAACACACTSTCCTCAGGAAGAATCTGCTTGTGTGAGGAGGAGAAGATGTGAAACTCAGGAGTGGGCTGGGCATTGCAGCCTAACTTTCTTCAACAAAGAAAACATAGCAGTACTGTGGATTAATCTGATTTATTTGATCTCTCTTGAATYCCAGCCTAGTTGTCTTTGTTGTTGTTGCAGATGTGGCATAATTTTGAAATACCTGAATTTCTGTTGCAAAAGGGATGAGAGCACAAGAGAAGAATTCTGAGGGAGGGGGAACAGTTGTTAGAGCAGATAGCAAATGTTACTATAAATAAAAACTGTAAGGAATACAAGTACTAAGKGAATTAGGAAGCAGCTAACAAGATCAGAACTGAAAAACATCATACTAATTTCAGGAAGCTTTCAGATTTTCAGTTTTCAAAGGTAACCAAGAGAGGAAAACATTAAACAATTATCGCTTCACTCAATCCTGGCATTAAAACTTCTAATTTTGAAGAGTTGACATATATTTTTAAACACATTGTCCTTGTGCCAAGCMCAAAAAGTCCAGCCTCAGAGTGATTAAGTGCTGAGCTGAATGTACAACTTCATAGATGAAAAAATAATCAATACAATATGTTAAGTGTCAGCTCTTGGCCAAGGCACATCAGAGGACAAAAGAAAGAGCAGACACTTGAGGTAAATTATTAAAATTCTAAGGATTTACCATTATAAAACAAGCACTACTGCAGTACATTGTTGATATGGAAACAGAAGCACCTTTGAGACAACTCTAAAGAAGGAAATCTTACAAACAAGTTCTAGCCTTTTTCTAATATTGGATCATTTTGAGCTTGGTGTTAAATCTAAGCCAGCACCAGAAGAATTTCCCAAAGGTGCTAAAGCTTTTCTGTTGACTGTGAARCCTATATTAAAAGGTTAACTGGAGTTTAGGAGGCAGGAATTAAATTAGTTCAGACAAAAGAACATTGAACAGCTTCATTTTCTCACAAAACCAGACACTGTCAGCTGGCAACAGCATATGTACAGCTATACCTATTTGAAAGACCTGCTTTTTAGGTACATACATCAGAGGAGCCAAGTTAATGGTATGTGTGGGTTGGTAACAAACTACTGTACTTCCCAAATGAAAAACATGCTTTTTTCCTAATTTAATGCCTGAAAAAATGCAGCATTCCTTAGCAGCATTGGCAGGAGACACTGYGCACATCACAGTCACCACAAAATGGAAAAGGGTGATGACACATCCCACCAACACTATCCCTGAAACACCAGCTTCTTAACAGCCCAAACACTGGGTTCAGGATTAAGCAATTCAGYGTTTCTGCAATTACACAAATGTGSTCATATCTGCATTGCTCCTCAAGAGCCAGTACTCACCTCTCCACAGGGCCACTGCCTGGACCCAGCACAAAGCCCAGCAGGGCATAATGGAAGTAGGTTAGTCTCTGACAAACACTGAGCTCAGGAGACACAGATGTGGGTTGTTTTTTTTTTTTCTATTCCCAGAGAAATGTGTCCATTTGGTAAGTTTATGTGTCTGCCACCATTTAGCGCTTGTTTCGTTACTCACATTACATCCTCAGGTTTCTAAAGAAGAACATTTCTGTCGCACTGCAAATGAATCTTCCAGATATTTGGAGGAAAAAATAAAAAACACATTTATATTTTTTTCTCGGAATGTAGGAGAAACTGATTTACTTCTAGGAGCTCTGTTCTCTCCTTACATTATAKGGTTGAGTTGCATTCACACACTGATGAAAACTCACTCAAGAAAGCAAAGAAATAACAAAAAAAAAGTGAAAAAAACCTCCAGGAGTATGAGGCCATAAATCAAAGATACTAAAATTTACAGCATCCTTTCTAGTATTTTGAARTGACTTGGTATTGACAGAAGAAACACGGTGGCAGAAATAGCACCATAACATTTCCATTTAGTAGTAAAAGGCCCTAACAGAAATAATCAAGCTGTTAAGCTTGAAGGAATGGGGGAAAATGATGCAGACTATAGGCAATTACACCATGAGGTACAGGAGACAATGGACACCAAAACTGATTTAGTAACTATTGCTTTGGTAGGCTTGAAAATAAGTCTGRAAAGACACAACAGAAAAAATGCAGTTCATTGAGGATGATTAGTGGCAGAAACTGGGTACAAAACTGTKGCTCAAASTGTCAYCCAAYCTGGTTTTGAACACTTCCAAGTCAGGTCTAGTGCCTTTGTCTCAGGCACCATCATGGCACACTCACTGTAGCCTTGACATGGCTTTGGCTCTGCATTGGTTTCTGGACAAGCACCCTGAAGTTCCCATTGAAGCCTTTTCATTTATGTTTTGAGGCTTCCTGATACTGCAGGAAGAGTGTCATAACAAACCAACAGGAAGCAAGCTCTGACCCAAAACCAGGTTAAGGCAGACCTGTAGCAGAACTGCAGGCAGGTTTTCCACAACCACAAATTGGCTTCTGTTGGCAGGACACAGCAAGTACTGACGAGAGTTTCAACATGCCATCCCTAGTGGGATTTCTTCTTTTCTGTAGGTCACTGTGTTAAAAAAAGGCTATTCCCACCTCAAGCAACAAGATGGGAAACACAGATCCTGGATAAGCACAATCCTGTCCCAGACCTGCATGATCTAGTTCTCCATATATCTGATAGTACACACCACTCCAACCCCACAGGGCCCAGTACAACTCTGGGCTGCACAAGGGGACATGAACTTACCCCACAATGCCTGGGCTGACACTGTTGTAGGATCCTCCTTTAAGGAGGCAGGAAAGCCTCTTGTTCTCTCATCCACTATGCCCACTAGAAGGGATATTAAAGCAACTCTCTGTCCTTGAAGAGAATCAGCTTCTATGCTTTTTGCCAAGTAACAATGAGCTTCAAGTCCAACTCGGTATTACACATTTAGGCAGACTGAAACCTCTGCTAAGGGCTTCCAGAGGATATTTTTGATTTTGATCTTAAAAGGCAAAAAGTTCAACTAAAATACCAATTCAGTAAGACATCTGAGTTTACTATCAAACAAAACCTATTAGCTGCACCTCCAAAAGAATTTTTAGTCTTATATGCATTTTTAAAAATAATTTTTAAAATAGCTCAGTTTCTTTAAACAACTAATGTCAGTTTTTGTTGAAAAACAGGGGTGTCTGCAAACAGTGTAAGTCCATAGAATTTGGTCATTATTTCTAGCAAAAAAAAACCACAAAACAAATAAAACCTCATCAACACTAGGTTAGATTATTATAAACAGCAATTTCAAAACTTGAGAAACACTGTTTACACACTGATGACAGAATGCTCCAGTGGCAAAAATAAAATTTACTACACGGAGCACTTTCTAGTCACATTTTCTGATTCAGTTTCTCTCTGGCTTTCAAYAGCAACTTTAATTACATTCACACTTACTATTTGCTTACTTCTAGAAAAAAAAAGGCAGTTAACATGAAAGTCAAGTAAGAAGTAGTAGAGTTATATATAAAATTTGTAGCTAGTATTAGTAATCTGATTTGACCATGACAGAAGCATGTAGTTACATGGCCACAACAYGTAGAAATCAGTTTCCTATTAGTTTCCTCTGCTTTAACAAAAATCTAGAACAAAACAAAAAAAATCACAAACCCAAATAAATAAATAACACCAAACAAACAAAACCTGATGAAACAGAAGTCTAGAGTTTTAGGGCATTTGATTACCTTGACTGAAATGGAATAACTGATCCAATGACAACTTATCTAGAAAACCATCCAATTTCAATTTGGAGATACTAATAGATGTCAATCTCACCTGTTCGCACACTAGCAAGCTCAAAGAGCTCATCCCCATCAAGGTGCTCTATTTTCCTCCACACTTCAAGCTTCCTTCATCTTCCAGATATTCCTCCTCTTCATGCTTTTCKCCAATACGTAAAAGAACTGGCATCTCTCATTTTCTTTCCATACAGAAATATATGCAGTAACAAAAGACTCTTCTGTTTTCCTAACAGGTAATTTTCTTAGTGATGTTTTCTCCTGGATTTCCCAACATCTGACTTATTTTCTGACTTTCTCCCTAAATCCCAACATCTCTTAAAAAGTACTGCATGCAGTTACTCGGTACCTGTATACAATCTGTGCATGATGCTGGCAATGACAAACCTTATGCAGCCAAGAAACAATTTTCTCTTTTGTTACAGAACTTCACCAGAGTTTCAAGTTTAGCTATTTGTTCAGAATAAGACCGGCATTTTCTTCTAGTTTCCACTCAAACAGGTCTTCTGTTGATTTTGCTGACATTATTTTTTTTTACCCTGGAGCTGCATGTTTACCTGTATTGAAGACTGTATTGAATCTGAAAAAAAAATCTTAGAAATTAATTGCTGAGTAATTTCAATTTCACATACATTATTATACCTATCAGCATAAAGTACCTAGACCTCTTAATAAGACTCAGTGTCAAAGAGTTTCAAGGGCACAAATGCAGCAGATATTTTGTTTCTCCTTTTCTTGGCCATATTCTCAGAGAACAGAAAAACTCTCCCTTCCACATTCCTCCTTACATTCCTTGCATGAATGGCAACTTCAGGAGTAACCCCATTGTTGGGGGGAGGAATAAAAATGAGGCTAGCAGACAAATGGCTCATGTCCTTTCTTCTGTGCCACAGGAATACACTACCCTGTCACTGCAGCCTCATGAGGCACACTAAATATGATTACACAAGCACTTGGCTTTTCTTTCTAAGCCAACTGTCAGGTCCTGCTGTAAAACATGCAAAGGCTAATTATGTCATCATGAAGCAGACTCCAGAAATACATGCTCTTGCAAGCAGTTTTTTAATAGTGGAGAGGCCCTTCAATTCCAAAACAAAAAACTCATCTTCACTACATATTTATAAGAAGGAACTTCAGTTTCTTTAATCAGCCACTTAAAAAGCCCAGAGGAAGTTCTCACTGCAGCAACTTGGCTCTTCTCATGAGAGTCGTCCAGCCAAGACAGCAAAGAGACGGGGCTGTAAGATTTAATTTCAAGTTGTTTCAGTAACAGTGTGCTATTTATACGCCCCTTGAATGTTGCCCCAGAGCCAAGAACACCCACACAGTACAAAGACATAAAGCCCAATTAAACCTTTAGTGAATGGGTCAATTCTCCCCTYACTTAAACCAAGGCAAAGAGTAGCTCCATTAAGTAAAAATTAGCAAGAATGAGACCCTGTAAKTCCCCAGGAAAATCAGGCCAGCTGCAAACAAAAGCTATTTAGCTTGGTTTTGCTCACTGACRCTTGTAAGACATCAAAACCTATGGTACTGGAAGAGAGGAAAYCCTTCTCAGAAGTGACTTATCCTATCTCCATGAGGCAAGAAAACAGTAAGGACTGTAACAGTAAGGTGACAGTTTTCACCATTTCTAAGAGTGCCATCAAACCTACTGGTTTTAGAAGGGGTACACTGCTACTTTCCACAGCCACTTCAGTGCAAAACAAATAGAATGAAAGACACAAATATGTCACGCATACAGTTGAATGGGCAGCTTTTAGTCAAACAACATGAAAGAAAAAAATATTTGTGGATAGTATTTCTTGCTTTAGATAATGAGAAAACATTTGCCATTAATTGCCATCTGATTTGGCAAAATATTATTATAAAGGGGGAAAAAATTATATTTGAAATCGTCTGTGAAGTCACAAAATGCATTTATGCATGCGAAAATTACTAGAACACTCATGGTTCAGACTTTGGGTTGTTTCAGACTCCAGCTCAAAACTCTGAACATGAGAATTGCCAGCAAGTCTCAATTACAATTCCCCATCTTGGACATATTAAACTGTATTCAGTTTGAAAAATGGTTCTCAGGGGTTTACAAACCAAAATGCTTTCCAGAAAAAGTAYCTGCCATTCAAACATCAGGCTTGCTAGTAAGACTTCTTTACACCACCACCAATTTCTTACTCCAGAGTTGAGTGAAAAATCTAACAAAAGTCCCCTTACCTCAGCAGTGAAGGAAGCTTTTCCTGYAACATTCTCTGCTTCAAAGGGTGATGTTGATACAAACTTGATCATTTAAATCTAGCTACATGAGATCCTCTGCAAGGAGAAACAATCCTCTTGTGCCAAGACACATTGGTCACATGGGCCTCTTCCAGAACCAAAGACATCCCACCAATAAAGTTGACAAAATAGATAGGATCTCAACCCAAAAACAGATGAAATCACAATCCCTCCCCACCCCCCGCCCCGATTTCTCTGAAGTAAAAATTTCATTTCACAATTTAAAAAAAATCTGCTGGGTGACTTGTTAGGAAACCAGAGCTAAATTGCAACTTTGGCAAGATATAAGATTTAAATTTAAAATGCTGCAGGCGAGTCTTTTCTGTGGGCTGCTGCAATTTCTTGAGAATCCAGAAAGGTGCWTTAAGGAAGAAAGGTAGAGTGTCTCCTGAAAGATTCCCTTCTGCCACAACTTCTCTAGGAAACTGAGAGCRACCTAGTGTAAACCCTCTCCCTACAAAAAGAATTACCTGACTTTGTCACCATTTATCTAAAAGAATTTCCAAGCATTTTATTTCCCCACCCCTTTTTAAATTCCCTAGGGCACAGGGAAGGAAGACCTCATGTGGAGGAAGCTTTTAAAAGTGAAGCTGTGCACCAGGTTACAGGAGTTTGAGTGATACTGGGTACATTAAAAGCYAGTTAGGGTCAATATAGCTGGGTTGCCATGTACTTACCACCTCACAGGCTTCTCTTCTTCACAAGATTTACAAACCTACTCAGCAACAATRGTCTTGTAAAGTGTACATGTAACAAGTCACAAGTTGTTCCATTTATTTGAGTAAATATCTGGTAAATAAAATCATCAGTAAACATTACAAAATTAAATACATTAAAAAAGCTTGCCAGTATACATAAAATTCACAAACATGTACTTCTTTTGAAAAATAAAATATGTTCAGAGCACCCTTGATATAAAATGCCTGACTAGTGTCACCTACCAGTAAATGGTAGCTTATCAAACATTCTAGTTASGGCATTTTCCAGAAGGGAGCAGGGATCTCTATTCTTGCTCTTAGAAGTAAGAGAGCCTAAGTTAAGAAGTCTCCCCACTTCTCAGGGCAGAGCCATAAACAAAGGCTGTGTTACTCCTGGTCTACCTTTATAGAAGAGGAATCTGCATTTGATTAAGACCACATCATTAAATGCAATACAGTACTTGCAATTCATTTTGGTATCACTGCCTTTCCTCCAGCATGAACCAGCTTTTAAATGGTGATGGACATTTCTCTACSTATCACTCCAGACCCATATTCAGTATAGGTTAGCACAGCTCCAAGACACCATGAGGTGGAGAGGAAGTGATCCTGGCAAAGCATCAAAGTCAATCAAATAACTTTTATGTCTASAAATTAAGCCCTTAAAATTCCCAATTTTCATATGCTGGAGTCTAAACAAGGAGATATGATGAAATTCTTCACTGGGCTGCTTTAAGGGTATTTAGAAAAATGGCAGCATTCATTTTAGTAATCTAAATTGGTACCTTCTGGTAACAAATTTGCAATAACCACCATTTAAATAATTTACTGYGACAAACTTTTCCTTCCATCCATGTGAAACAGTATTCACAACCCACTTTAAAGTTTATGTACAGACAAGCACAAGAAACTTGACATCCATGAGTTAAATGTACAACCAACTTAAGAAATGTTATCCAACTAATCGCAAGGAGAAGTCTCCTAGCTCTGTAAATTTACAAGATCTTCTGGTTCACCACATAGGCTTGCTGCCCCTCATCACTAACTCTTCAATTCTTCACTTGCTTCAATAATCCTCAGGTGAAAGTTGAGCAGCATCCAAATTGTTGATATTTTTGATAAAAAAAATTTGACACTTGAAAAAGAACCCTTAAAACACACAAAAAATTTCCTTGAGTCAAAACTGAATAAAATGAAAAAAGTTGTGGAGAAAGACAATTATTTTAATAAAGGTCTTGTATTCAAAGTCCCATTTCCCTTGCCATGTCTTTTACAGAGTGCTATTACTTTGAGTTATTTATATACTCTTCTTTTGAGGGGGACTTAGTTTCCTCATTCCTCTTATCCGAGCTAGCAGCTCTTTGATAAATTCCTAGAGAAAGAAAAAAAAAAAAGAAAATATGAGTAATTTTAATGATCCCATAATACCATCATGAAGATTTTTTAAAACAGCAAACTATATATTTTTATTTAAGCTTTTACTGCTAAGCTGGAATTTCTCTGGTCTGATTGCCAGGAACCTTATAYACACCCTTCACCATCCAGCAGAGGTGTGAACAATGAGCTTTCACTACAAGGGGCCTTCTACCAACTATTGAATGAAGCAAAATCTATGGCTGGATACAACACCCACAGTCAGAGCAGACTTCCAGAGCTAAAGCCTGCACAGAAATCAGCACTCTTGCCAAAAGAGGTGTTTCTGTCACCACTCTCCGTGCCGTTACTAGCATTTTGGTTGGCTGCATACTCAGCTGTACAAGAAAGCTGATCTGGCTGAAAACTCTGCTGTTTTTCCTCTTGCCCTGCTACTTTCCAAGCTGGCCCAGCCCTCTGACTAGGCTCACCAGTGTGAGCCCACACTAACACTTGTGTCAGTCTGAAGCAAGGCAAGAAGAAGGAGCCAGACATAGCACCACTGGTTTATGATGGGTGAAACTGGTTGCAGAGCTAAGTGAATGACGCTGCTTTGAAAAAAAAAAAAAACAAAACTAACAAAACAAAACAAAAAACCCAGAACACAACAAACCAAATCATGGGCCAGGTCTTTAYTCACAGTGATATTTTCCCCAGCTTCAGCAGATTTTTTCTTCTTAAAATGTGTGAGAACAGAAGTTTACAGATTTGCATTATTATCTGGAATTGTTTTGGTACACAATTTCTTGCAGGTGMTTTAAAAGCTAAATGATCTCCTTACTGTCACATTGGGTAAATGGGAAAATGTTTACCCACAGTACTATGTATACACCTACAAAAAGGTTCTTATGAAATTGGCTAGCTATAAACATGGAATTTAATTATGGATTTAGTCAGTCAGATTACTGTGAAAAGCCAGGTTGGAGAGGGCTTTGAGCAGCCTAGTATACTGTGTCCCTGCCCTTGACAGGAGAGTCAAACTAGATGATCTTTAAGGCTCCCTTCCAACCCAAACTATTCTATKATTCTATGAAACAACTAAAARCATGATTTCCTAGATGAATGCTCAAACTTAAAAAWTTCAGTGAATAAAGTCCCCACCTAAATGACAATGCAGTACCTTTCAAAAATGGTCACATTGACCATATATTACAAGGTGCTACAGTTTGCGTAAGGAAAGTCTCAGTAAATACATATTTAAACTTGAGAAGTATGACAGGTTTTTCTGGTGGGACCATGGTCCCAACAAAYCAATTTCCTTTCCTGGCAGGTTATGCACATCTATAGTAACTGCATGTATTGTTGCAGCACGGTTATTGTTGCATCCCCACTACCTGTGGCTGCAATGGACTGCAGCAAAGGCAGAGCAGCTACAYGACAGTGGGGTCTACAAATGCTCACCAAGAACCTTTTATATTCTGCCACCCTGAACTAAGTTAAGGCCACTTCAGGAATACATCTATGCATATCAGTATCACACTTCCCATCAGGATAGACAGCCTAATGAGATGACCAGAAAAGCAGGTTTCTTTAGACACCCAAATCCTCTCCTGCCATTCTCTTGAAACTTCCACTTGTGTATTCTTCCACACAGACACAAGGCACTACAACAATATCAACCTTTTTATCAGAGTCCAGTACTTCTCCACTAAAAAAAAAATCAGAAAAAGGAGAAAGACATGTTTACTCTAAAAATTCACAGCTTTCAACAACCTTTGCATTACTTCAGTGTTATCCTATCATCACTCTAAGGACCTGCTAGATCAACATCACTGTAAGGATCTGCAAAACTATATGACACGGTGTTGCTTGAAACATATATACACTTTAGGATTTATTTTTTTACCAACAAAGGCATATAAAACCCTGCAGTAAAATCATGAGAGAAATAAACTCCCTAAAGTGATCTTAAAAGATTTTTACTTGTGACCAGTGTCATTAGTATTGCCTTTCAACAAGTCTTTCCATTAAAAAAAAATATAACAACCTATAATCCCTTGCCAAAACATCAGACTATGATAGTTTTGGAGAGGACTGGCCTGAAGCACAGTTCTTTACTTAGGAAAACTTTAATAATTATCTGTTCAAGCCACAAATACTCTACAACACTTGCACTCACTATCAAGGCAGCAACAATGCACTGCATGTGCAAACTCTCTAGCAGCTTCAAAGAAGTAAGAGCCTTACAGGAAGGGGCACCTGCAGGGTGCACAGGGACATCTATTGTACTCTGTAGTCATTTGGGATATTCCAGCCTGCCATTTCTCTGCCCATTCTCCCACACCTCAGTAGAGTTTGGAGCAAGTTTCCCTTAGATATTGAACATAGCCAGGGGTCTGTTGCTTTTTAATATGACACTACAGAAAGAGAGAGGAAATCCTCCCCATATACTTTGAAGAATTATCATAGGTGCCTACTTTTGCAAAACAAGATATTTCCTTGAAGGTTCAGGCAACTTTAACATCACCTGGAAACTTCTTAATGCAAAAATAAAACAAACTGTAGGGTCAACTCCCTAAAAGAGATCTGAGCTAACTGACTATTCTTAAGGCAGAGGAAGCATTCATTTGAAGAAATACATATAATAATTTTAAATTATTTACCCTTCAGGAACTATTTTTTTTTGAAATAAGGGTCTGCAGTACCAGGCAGTAAAATCCAACACAAGACTTTTGCATGTGGCAGACATTTGGCATAATGCAGTGGTGCTGTTTTGCACATCCCATGGACACAAAAGTCACATTGGTTGAGCAGATTTCTGTTTTAAGTATCACTTTGCAACTGACACTTGCATGGAGTTGGTTGTCATTACCACAGTTGTGCTCCGGTGCTCGTGCCTTTCTAGCTTTGCAGTTCCCCATCAAGGAAAGGCAGCATTCTAGAAAAGATGCACATTTTCCTCCATGGAGGCAGGAGACTGCACAGCATTTCAGTAAGCCTTCACTTTATAACTAACCAACTCAGCTTTATGACAGTAATACCCATTTTGTTTTCTTAAGCCATCACTCAAAAATTGCAGTATTGTTCCTTGTGGCCATTTGAGTCGAGGCTTAATATCCACATCCATCTCCACCTCGGACGCAAAAATCATTTTACACAGAACATTTTATTGAAATTCCCTCTTGTAACAAGATATGCTGAAATTTAGCATCAGACATTTGAAAGCTGATCATGTACTAATCTATGTTAAAAGTACTTCTACAACACAGGTTGAATTATCTACCTGCATTATACCGATTTAATTCACAGAGTTAAAAAACATAAGAATAATTCAGGAAGGATTCAAGAACTTATTAATTATTCCTTGAAGGGCTATAGCTAGGAATAGCTAACTATTATAGCTAGGAATACACAGGCTACATACACTTCTAGTACAAGAAAAAATCGCACACCAGCACTTTGTGTCTCGGTAAATAAAATAAAAAAAAAAATAAAATAAAATAAATAGGAAATAGAAAATCATTTTCTTTTAAAACACAAAAATGTACGCAAACTTAGATTTTTTTTACTGATTTTCTGCAAGGAGGCACCCTTGTTAAAAGTATCGAGAATTTTGTTAATTTATAATAYTAAGTCATTGTTTCTAGAAGACATCTTTCTAATTCTGAAAGCAAATTTAAATGAGACAGGCTAAATCTATAGTTCATCTAAACTCAACTATATTCAGCCTTAGGCAAAAAAATAATAAAAGCAAAAAACAAAGGTGAAATGATAATTCAGGAAAGGGGAGAAAATCACTTCACCTCTCTGCTTTGGTGGTGTGACTTATTGTTTTAAYGAGGTCATTTGACAGACAATGAATTCCAGGCTTCCTATTCAAGTCTTCCAATTAATTCTGGAGACTAATTAGACTCTGTCTCTCCAGATTTCTCTTCCTCAAACAATACACATGTAGTAGGACTAGTTTTTAAACTAAAATTTAAAGTTTCTAGTCCTCTTGCTTCACTAGAACATGAAATGAATTGTAAGTCAGTTTTCCTTCACAGCTTTACTTCCTTGTACCCAGGTCAAAACTCAAGATTTTATTAACTCTGTTTGCTCAAGGCTATTTCTTGAAGATGGCCTCATTGGTTGGCTGTACAAACTATGGCAATCTGACTAAAGTCAGCCTGGAGAGCAATCCCAGAGTTCCTTGGAGAAGAAACTAAATAGTAACTAAAATTTTTTTACAAAAACTTCAACCARAAAAAAAACCAAAAAAACCCCAAACCAAAAAAAAACCCAAATTGTCCAACCACAAAAAAACACAAAAGGAAGAGGGAGAAGAGGGAACCTTAGCCATCTTACTGCCAAACACCTCTTCCACACAGGYTCAAATCTGAAGCCAATTGCACAGAAAGAAGGAAACTTCTTTGGGAGAAGGAGGCCAGAAGATGCCTTCTATTAGGAAGAACCAGTGCAGCATCTCTGTACCCTCACTGAACGATGCCATCAACAATGTCCTCTCCAGTGAGGCCACAGCACCATCAGTGTCCAGAAGAAGACAACATGCAGCAATTTAGCTCCTTGGTGAGCTCCACACAAGGTACTAACTGCATACCACAAAGCTTAGCTATGGTAAAGACTTGCAGTCCAATTCTTGTCCAATTCTGCAGCACATAAACAAGCACAGCTTATTCTTGTCAAATCACCAGYTGCCCTTCCATTCTGATATTGCTATGGGTATTTATAAGTTGTMTTCATGAGTATTTGCAGAAACTAAAATATGAAAGATTAATTCCCTCCAACATTGTAGTACAATATAGGCCAGATCTCAGCAGGCACATAAAAAGTTTTAGTTCACTGAATTCAGTGGTCAAATGGATGAACAAGAAATCATGTTTCACTCGAAATGCATCTGCCTGTATTGCTTTTAAATAAGCATGTTTTCTAACCTTTTTTCTCTAGAAATTGTCCTATTTGTTTTCAAAGAATATGGACACAAAATACATTCACTRTGACTTAATAATTTACCACCCATCAGCTGCCCTGGCTTGCCCAGATGTAAGGCAACACRCTGCACTGAGGATTTAGGACACATCTATATTGAAAAAAACAAATAGTAACATTATCTTGAAATAATTCATAACACATTAGGACCAAAATAAACATATGTTCCTTCAAAAGTTATGGGGTTCTATTTCAGAAGCTTTTGTGCTTTCTATTCATGCTTGCATACTAAAAACATACATTATCTCAATATATACACAAAACAGCTTTTTCATTTAAAATCACAGTGCCTAGACCACTCTAAAAAATTGTATCACAAGCCTGTCATTTGTTTCAACTAGGAATTAAGCTAGGAAAACATATTGTTAAGCAAATGCATCTCTACCTTTTCCAAAAGTGTTAAAAGCTGCTGAAACAGTCCAACCACTGAAGTAATTGAGCAGTCAGTGACTTAATCTCTGCCCAAGTTCCAGAAAATATGTACAACAATTCAACACTGTTTGCAAATAATATTGAAAATTATCATTAAAAGTTCTCAGCAATTCAACTTTCTTTAATGATGCAACTTCATCTCCTTTTTCTCCCATTTCGCACTGAATGAAGAATTGTATGAACAAAATGCTCTGGATAGATTTAATCCTGCCTGAATGGGAGAGATYTCCAGCCCACTCATTTGAAGCTTTGTATATTTCTGTGAGAAAAGAAAGAAGTAAATAAACTGCAAATCTAATTTATCCAGTTCTCTTCAAACATTCGTTATCTGCAGACCTTGTGTTSCTCAGCTGCATCTTTTGGAGTCAGTAAACATAAAAATTGCCCATTCATTGGATTTCTCTCCCATAGGATTTTAAGAGTTTCCTTGTAATTTCTTGTGTCATCACTTTGACAGTTCCAGTAGTGGAAGCTTTAATTTGCATCAGACACAAATATTTCAGATTTTCTCCAATGCCAAGTCTAAATGAGTGGCCTTGCTGTTACCAGCAGCAGAGATAACAGCAACATAGATTTAGTCAGTCTTCTTCAAAGTATATGTATTGAAAAAACCTCATTGATTTCACAACCCCAACTGTCTTCCTATCCTAAATAAGAGTCTATCATCAAGTATCTAAACCTTATYTTCAAGATTACAGATTATATTTAAATTTCTTTGTTATATTCACTGCTAGCATGAAAGGAAACATTCTCTGTGACCTACATTAAGATTCTCCATCATCATCAGATAGTAGAGAACGTCAGACAGAACTGAGACAGCAGCAACCTGACAAAGGTCAGAATGGGATTCTGCACAAGTGACACATGGGACTGAATGAAGAACCAGCTGCTCYGGCACACAGATAATGCAGGAAGAGGATGCTGATCCCTGCTCCTCTTCAATTACAAAAGTTCAGATCCAAAATTTGATTATGACACTGATTTAGCAGCTACCATATCTTTTAAATGTGTGTACATAATAAGTCTTTACATAAAAGTCCCATGTTAAGCCTATTTCCATACAAATTAAAACAGCCATAATTGCTACCTTAGAAAGGCTTTTAATATTTTAGAGCACATTCAACAGTCTAGYTATATTTCCATTAGAAGAAAGGTTTTGTAACAGTTCCTCATAAGTTACTGTCAACTATTACCTTTGGCCAAATTATTAAAGAGGGTGGGAACTCTTTCAATCTTAAAATTGACCTGGATAACATACAAAAAATCTTCAGTCCTTCCTTAACCTTTCTTCTAAATGGAAGATACTAAGCAAAACTGACTTAAGATATTTGCAGGTTTGGAGGGWTTTTTAACAGATGAGATAAGAGCTTTAAGTTATTAAGCTTTCTGCCTGTACTATTTTTCTTTATGTTCAGCATAAGCAGAGACATCATACTACATAACTTTCTCACCAGTTAGGGATTACTACCTTTTGCAAATTGTGTTACTCTTGATGATAAAGCCCCTAGTGCACTTGACTGACAGCATTTCATTGGTCAGGAGAAATTCCATCAGCTCATATCCATTCTCCACAAATCTTMTAAAAATCCTTTCACAAACCAATTACCTCAATAGTTTTGAATGGTCTGCAAATACAAAAGGATTGYAGATTTTCTAGACAAGGATTTTCTAGACAAGATTTTCTAGATCCTCATATAGCACGTCTAAGCCAACTAAAAGTCTCTTCTTAGGCCACACATGGCAGGATTACAATCACTGTTTTAAAATTGCTCAAGTCAGCAGTTCATGCAGTATTACTGGGCTCATTATGCTATAGATGAAGAGAAGTTGCTGTTGTAAAACAGTCCTGGGAAGTGATTCATTTTAGAAACTATCCTCACAGAATCACAGAATCAATTAGGTTGRAAAAGGCCTCTGAGACTGAGTCCAAACTATGACCAAACACCACCTTGTCCACTAGACCATGGAACAAAGTACCTTTCCTTAAACATCTCCACAGTGATGACTCCACCATTTCTTGGGCAGCCCATTCCAAAATCTATCAGCCCTTTTGTGAAGAATTTCTTCCTAATATCTAACTTAAACCTCCCCTGCCATGGCTTAAGGCTATGTTCTCTTGTCCTGCCAGTAGTTCCTGGAAGAAGAGGCGACCTGATCTGTCAACAATTTCCTTTCAGGTAGTTGGAGGGAGAGAGAGAGTGGACTAAGTAGCCTCTCAATTTAGCTATCTCTAAAGATTGACAAGGAAGATGGATATTCTCCCAGATAAGGGAGCTGCCTCCATTCCATCCACAGAGGACTGAAAACACAAATCACCAGTTCAGTATGAAAATCTCACCTTGTTCCAGGTGCCTTGATGACACATACAAGGGTATGTGTCAGGGACATTGTTTCCTGCAAACTGCCACACCAACTTAATTTACCAGTATGGTACAAATATTTCCCRTAGTTCTACAACCAAGGTTTCCAGTGGAATACTCACTGACATCAGTCACGWACCCTTACCAGCACTCTGAAATGTGTCCTTACATTGTGTCAAGCTTCAGAGCTAAGGAAAATAATTAATATGATGTGTTCAATGAATGAAGGAAGGAGAGTAATTATTTGATCTCTGCCTTCTTCCTCTGCCTTCAGACAACAGAGATGAGAGGTCAGCACATGAGTAACTGTTAAACTCTTGGCAGCCTGTTCCTCTCACCTGGTGATGCCTCCAGCCTTCCCTCACTAGCCTGTGACAAGAGCCATGTCAGGCTCCACATGCTCTATCCATCTTCACACCTATCTTAAGAAGACCCACCAAGGTTCAACAGCACTTGCTTAGGGAAGCTGGGAGGGTCATCTGCAGTGTAGCATTACTGCAGTGAGATAGCTGAAGAYTTGGCATTATGGCATCTCCATCATGGGAGATGTGCGTTATCTTCTCTAAAGAAATCAAGATATAACACACAACAAACTCTACAAATGTTATCAGGTGAGTCTTTCTSGGTCAATTCCYGGCACTGTTAAAATCTYTGTACCARCAACTATTATAGAAATTCTRRASAATTTTCCTARTCAATCACAGGAAACAATAAAAAGRGAAAAAYCTTGAAGAAAATATCTCATGGACTGGGAAGTGCCTATTCAACCACACCAGCAGTTCTTCCTGATAATCCATCCTTAAGCCCCASCAGTTTATGTGGCTGCAGCTGCAGATATTACAGAAGAACCAACCTATTTGCAGCCTTGTTTCAAAATCAAACACTTGGCTTCTAGTCATGAAAAGCTAAAAGTTCTCTGACAAGAAGAATCCTGTAAGCCAACACCTCTATTAAATACTGTGCAGCAGCCACTTCTGGGAAAAAATTGACTCTAGAAATGGAACTAACACACAAACTGACCCATGACATAGACTTTTTGATTTTTTTTCTTGGTGGGGGGAAGTTGGTGGTTTTGGGGTTCTTTGGTTGGTTGGTTTTGGTTTGCTGTTGTTTTGGGTTTTTTTTTTTTTTTTTTTTTTTGATGTGGATTTTTTTTTGTTGCTGTTCATTTGGGGGTTTTGTTTTGTTTGTTTTGTTGAGTTTGTTAGTGGTGGCGGGTTTTGGCTTTTTTTTGTTGAAAGTTGAATAACTAAATCCTGCTGGAACAGGTTATCCCCCAATTCTATCCAATCCATTCACACAAAGAATTAGCTGAGCCACATATCTGCATAACAGTTCTCAGAATAAATTTCACTGGCATAGAAGAAATTAAATTATTTCACAGTGAAGAGTACAGTCCAACATGCAAATATTTTAGCCATCTGATGAGAATTGTGTTTAGTTTTCTTACGGCTACTTTAAAAGTCAGCATAGTCAGTAAGGACATTACACAAAACAATATTAACACTTCAGCTGGAATGACTGGCAGTTCCTTCACTGAGTACAATCACATTCCTACTGGAGCTATGTGACAGGCACAAACATTTTCAGAATATAAARYTCCAAGTCTACCAGCTAGCCATTARTATTCATCCATTTGCTTTATCATAAGAACAAAAAGTTACTTCAGCTTTGAACTTAACTACAGTTTCCACAGGAGAATAGCATTTAAGAAAAGACTTTTACCTCTGTTGGTTTGTAGCAATCTACAAGAGTTTCCTAGAAGCAAAATATCAAAGTGTCAGTATCCATACAAAATAACAGTGAACATAAACAAGTCATGGCATGAAACCTGGTAAAGGAGGGGAGAAAGAAAAGGAGCAAGAACCAGGAACCACTGAATGAAGATTTTACTGAAAACCCAGAGTTATACAAATCACCCTTGCTCCCTAGTTGGATGATTTGTACCAGGAGAGAAATAATGGCTTCTTTCTCCAGATAGCAAGTTACAAAATCCCTCTCTCCAAGAAAAACTGAGAAGAGGAGGAGAATCCAAGAACATTTCTCCCAGCAACAGATATGTGAAAGGCAGCTTTCTGTGAGGACATCAGAGTCTTTGCAATGCAGAAATAGAGACGTTAGTTATTCCTAGCAGGGCATACCTAGCACAGGGCTGCTTTAGGCAGAAGGAGCAAAGCTATTTATGAATGCTGAGCAAACAGCCTGGGGCCATGCCCCACATCTCTGTGGATGGCCAGTGAGAACCAGGAAAAGGGTGCAAACAGGCACTAAAATCAGATGTGCTGCATCTAAGCACCACACTAATCACCTTGCAGAAGCAAGCTGAGGGCAAGCCAATACTCTGGAACAGATTTCCTTTTTAGTGCATCTGAAAGGATTATAAATGGAGAAATTTCCTATTGGATTTATATATTTTTATATATATATATATATATGAAGAAAATTATGGGGTTTTTTTCTACTCCCTCTCATTCTTCCATTCGTTAACTTCCACCTCACACAGGATTAAAAGAGTTAGAGAGCTGGTTTGAACTGTGTCATTTCAGCAGACAACTTTTGAATTTCCCTGCTAATTCCTGTTCCTGACCATCTCACCCTTTCTTTGAACTTTTTGATGGGTTCCAATTTCTATCTGGTAAAGACACAGAAACAATTGCCAGCAGAAAAGAAGATTCCTGGTGTGTATACACATGCATACACATTTCTGCTGCTGAAGTGAATCACAGAAAGTATCTGGTCATCATAACTGACTCTCAGACATATAGCTTTTTCCATGTGATTGTTCATTTTTCTATTTTTTCTGTTCTTTATTTTCTATACTTGTACAAATTAGAATGAACCTAATTTGGCTTAGCATATTTCCCTTTGTAACTGGATTCCTTGAACTTTTATTTACTAGTGTTATCACCCACCTTCCAGAAATTCTTTATYTAAAAGGATTTTGATTACCTTTGAACAGTCTATGCTAAACTAGACCAGGAATCTCTCCATTCTAATTCTATGTTTACAGTGGATTTAATCAAACACAAGATATCAATCCAGACAAAGTACTTCAGCCACTTTCCAATTTAAAATTATAAAATAATATTACCTGTAATTTGAGAGCTCTCTCCTCTTCATTGGCTGCATCAAGAAGGTCATCAATGTCAATTTCTACATCTGGCATTTCTTCTTCCTGAAATGCAAAAACACCCACTTAGTCCATAGAGTTATCTTTTAACTAACCCCAAAAGCAGCCTAGTTTAACTCCAATTTTCCTGGAGCCAGACAAGGAAATCAATAAGGGATGGTGGCTTGATTCCTTGCTCTCAGGCCAACAGAAGGCCAAGCCCCAGCCTCAGAGGAGGCTCTTATTCAATTTTTGCTCACAGCCAGGATGTCTTACTGACTCCTGGCCAGCAGCACAAGTCATGCTATTCTCATAGTACTGGGGAAGAGGATGAAGAAGGATCAACAGGAAGTAGATAACTGAAGCAAGCCACAAAATTGTTTTGAAAGCATTTTTGATTGGACTGCTTATTTTGGTAACAATGTAGAAGATCTCTCTTGCTTAAAGTTAGCTTATAAGGATGACATACATGCTCCATCAGAAGAACTCAGATTTTCAGCACCTGAGGTGAAATACAAAGTCTAAGGCTTTGTACAGAGTATTTTAGAGAATATTTCTTAAACCTCCTCCACCCACACACTTCTGTCTTTACATCACCAACACATCAGGTGCCTTGTTCCCCGAGTCAGAGAAGCAGTCCACACATTTGGAAGGACCCCAGAGCTCCAGAATTCAAATGAGAATTCATCATCCACATATCTCACTATTTATTGTATTTTCAATTATGCAACAAATATTCTGCTGGCCATTTTATACATTTTCTCATCAAAATTGTTGTGCAGCTCCTTGCTGCACTACAAGATTCTGATCTCAGCCTCTCTCCTGCACCAAGTCCAGCCCCGACAGTGGCCTCAGTGCCATGGCACACAGCTCCTCTGGTGCCCCTCCCCATTTAAGCTAACACATGGGCACTGCAAGATTGTCCTTGCCCACAAGGATACTGCCAGCRTTCCATTCACTGATGTGGCATCACTTTGGCACTTCCTGAATGAAAACAGGGACCTCAAAGCCTCCAAAGAGGAGGGTGGATTTAAGATGACAGCAGCACTTCTGTACTTCTTGTACACCACCAACACTTTTCAAGATCCTTCAAAGTAACATTTTAACAAAAAGCTTTGTGGTTCTAGCAAGTTGCAARGGTTTCAACAATTGTGAAATAATTTAATAGCTCCAATAGCAACTGCCTCAGGTTACACCAAAATTATTCTACTGGATAAAAGACAGCCCGAACATTAATAAGGAAGTTAAGTTAGTTCAAGTTAATTTAACCAAAGTTAAGCATCAAAGTGGCAAACAACTAACTGTATCAAACTCCAGCTGAAATGCCAACTTTTCAACGTCTCTTTGAGTGTGACGAGGAAGGACAGCAGTTGGATGATTAAGTACTCCATTCCCATCTCTGAARGAAAGCGACACGCAGTCATGCAGGCAGTTAGATCCAATGAGCACAAATACACAAAGCACACCCTTTGCCCAAGTAGCCTGTTCAGAAAGGAAGCATGCACATTTGCTGAAATAAATCAAAGATGCCAGTTACTGTAACACAATCTGGCAATAAGGGAGTTTCTAACCTAACACAACAGATTTGTTACCAATTCAAACAAGAGGAAGAGAAGTCTTCCATTGGCTATAAAGATATTCACTAAAAGCCATCAGAATTGGAAAGGATAAAGAATAATCCATAACAACGATACACTTACTTAGTAGCTTACCATTCCAACTCTATGCTAATTTGCATATCATACTAAGAACCAGAAATTTCTCACAACAGTAGTAAACCTCCTGAAACTTTATCTAAGTGGCTCATCCTAAATACCGTTAAGACAGGGTGCCTGGAGTTACTACTAATACTGTAAACTTATCAAAATACACATCCATTGAACTGTGTAAATACCAATTATCTATCTGCATCTATCTGCATTCAGAAGTGCTGTTCAGCACACTGAATATGTTGTCAAATAGACATTTTGAACTCTTGTGTGTTGGAGCAGCATTCAAGCAAACTGAAACAACATTGAAAAGCGCCAGTGAGGGGAAATTGCCTAAAAGGTATATAATGCTTTTTTGTGATCACATTTCTTTGGAGCTGAGAGCTCCAAAGGTGAGTTTTACTCTGAACAGTTCCAGTTAAGTGGGAGAGGTCCTTGCTGCTATCCCTTTTTCCTCTTATCTTCTTCAAATCAACTTTTTCCTACATCATCAAGGTTCACCRTGCCATCAGTTCAGAGGGCAAGAGCACCAGCAGTTCACTGAAACTTTAATGTAAGAGGTAATACAGCTCCTGCATATCACAGAGTGTGATAACAAAAAGTAAATTAGAAATATTCCCAAAACAAGGAATCATGGTTGTGTTTGACACCAAGGCATTCAATTAAGTTACCTCTTCTGTAAACGATCATGTATCTTCTTTACTTTACAGCAGATTTGAAATCTGATACATACCACAAATGGAGGGGGAAGCCCAAAAAGGTAACTCTTGCTCTTATTTTTGKCTGAATGAACAATCAGAGCATCTTTTCTCTATCTGAACTACTACGCCTGTATGATCTCAAGAGTTTTATGTTAGGCCTGAAAAACATGTCCTTAGGCTGGGAGCCTGACCACTCCACAACAGCTGTAATGACAGAGGGAAGAAAGACAAAGTCATGTCTTCTGTTTGACCGATTTTATTGGTGAGATTAGTCTGGTTGCTCCAACTACAATTAAGCAGCTACATACATATTGGGCTGGGCCAAGCTGAGAAGGTCTGTGCATAGCCAAAGGATGGTATTTTGAGGGTCCTTTTACTGCCATGAGGCTGTGCAAGACAACAAAGCACTGCCACCAGTTCTGCCCCAGTGAGAGGGAGATAAGGTGATTAAAACAGCAGATGGGGGAGGGGGGAAGAAACCACTAGTAACATGCTCACAGGGAGCAGCCCCCAGAAAACCTAAAATAGAAGGGGAGGGGGGGTTCCARGTACAAACATCTACCAATTGAAACTCCTGGGGGGGGAGGATGGACACTCCTAAGCACACTCTGCAGTCTGCACTAACAATGCAGGCAAAACATGATCTGATTTATTCACACAAATGAGCTTAATTATTTGAAAGTCAGAAAATACCAAAGACAACTTCCACGATATTAAATGCATCTTAAATTCAAACTCGCATGGAAAGACAGCCCCATTACTCTTTAGGTTGCATGAACTCTTTGCAGCCAATTGGCAAAACCATGGGCACAGACCTACGTTAAGTAGTAAATAGCTGTAGCAATTTRAGATATTACAGCCTCTCCAGCTGGCAGTGGTGAATGAAACAGAAAAGGGTGAACAACCATTAGAGAGCCCAGAGCAATGGCTTCAAAACCAGCTCCCACAGCAATTTAACCCAAAGGGCTGGATTTGYAGCAGCATCTTCAAGAACGCTCCAGTCTGCTGACCCTGAGGACAGCACCTCCAGTACAGAAAAAGCAGGTCTGACATCATTCCAAGTATCTACTAATTAAACATTTATCTGGGGCTTTAAAATTTAAAGGGCAATAGTTGCCCTATGGATAACTTCCCACTGTAAATCCAACTATCAAATTAACCTATTATCCCACATCTTACTGCCATTCACTGTGCATCATCTCATTTGCAGTGGTGGGAAATAATTAAATATATTGGCTTGTTTGATTTTACTTTAGATTTTAAATCTGAGAAAGAAAGGAGAAATTGAATGCATCAAGAAAAGATAACACCATCATTTTMRTAGTGAGTTTTGAAGCAAYAAGAAAGAATAGCAAGAGAAAAAYGAAGTAAAAGGAAGGAAAGATGACCACACAATTCAGATCCATGAAAGTTTCAGATTGTATGAATCAGGGATTTCTCTAGAATTCCTGGATGATGGCCAGTAAGTGATCAAACCCAAACCAGAAAACAGGACCACTTTTCCTGGAAAGATGCATTTAATATATGAAAATATGTACTTCTTTTAGAACAGACATCTGCTGGGCATCTAATACAATCAGCTCTAAACAAGTTCATCTGCAGACATGGATGGCACTACAAGACAGTGGTGCAAGTCTCAGAATGATAAATAAAAAATCCATAAATTACCAGGACTAGAAGTCATTGGTTGCATATKCAACCTGGTGGGATTATGAATGGATTGCACTTATGACCAAACAGTAATTTGTATGAAACACAAAAAAAAAACTTACGTGTTTCTTGTTTCAGAGCATTCAGTTGTTTGGGGGGACTTATGAATGAGGGAAAAAGTAGATAAAAGTGAAAACAAAACAAAGAATAGTTTAACTGATCAAAAATTATTAATCTGGAATCAAAGAAAGCTCTTTTTTCCTTAAAGACAATCCTAGTTAAGTGCAGAGTCACAATACATAGCTAAAAGAAAGCTATCTGCAAAACAAAAAGACTGCTCTATCTATTGATTGGTATGAGGAAGAGAAGATTAGGAAAGGATGCTGAAGACAGCAAGAAGRTACTCAAAAGTGCCAGGGTTCATGAAACTTGCAGTAGGAACAAGAATTCTCAGTGGTACAACCCAAGTACTAAATGACAGCATGTTTTCTCCAATCCTATAATATTAACAGCAGTAATGCCATAGCAGACATGATGAATTAATGTTAAACATGGAAAAAAAAATTATTCTAATTTCTTTTGGTCCAGGTGAAGCAGTTCATGCAACAGTGAATATTAGTTTGTACAGCTGATGATCAGTGAACACATTTAGGATGCTGCTCCCAGTATGATACAATCTTTAGCATGCAGTTACAAATTATTTTCTCCCCCATCAGGCACTTATCACATTAGCAACCAGCCACCGAATATGAAATCTCAAAGGCAATACAGAGAATGAGGCCCCACACTCCTGMTCACATGCCATCCAGTCTTGGCTCCACCTAAGAGGTAGAAAAACCCATATTGTACCCAATCTGTTCTGACCAACACAGCAGCTTCTTCCACCAACAGCACATCTATCTTCCTCTATCACTCTTGTTCACTGAATAAAAGTGCAGAGACATTCAAGGCAAACTTACCAGATTTGCCCACTCATTTTGAGTCAATGATCCTACTGTTTATGAATAATCATAATTGATCTGTGGCAGTGTGGCTGTTTAACAGAACCTTCTGAGCTGAGCCTGTTTTAAGTCTGGTATCATGTGGATCCAGTTAAAAACACGACCAAGGAAGAATACTAAGTGCACACCTGTCAGCAGAATGGCTTATGCAAGCTGCCCAGCATCTCACTGGTGCATCAAATGCGTCTACATCTATATAACATGGCATGAAGGGCTGGATTAGTCAAGGACACGATGTTTTATCTACATGGTCCAGATCAGATGTACCCTTACAGCAGTCCATAGCCTTGTGTACACACCACTAGAGGGAGGTAACACTTTGCAAACACAGCAAGGGCCCCTGAAGTTGCTGGTRAAGCATGGAAAGATCTGAGTCCTGYGCACAGTTCTCGGTCTGGAGAACAACAGGCTAACTTTTGTCCTCAAGTACACATTGCCCTCTATTCCTGGTCTTAAAAATGTACTCCTCAGCTTTTACCTCAACAGCTTGGTTCCTGCAAAATCCTACTACTTCTGCTCCTTTTTTTAATCTTTTCAGGTATTTTCTTGTACATCCATCCTTTGTACTCTTTCTCCACAACTGAGGGCCAGAGAAAGGACTGYTGGAAACAGAAAAAGGAGCAACTCAGCTCCCAGGCACTGTGACGAGGGCTCCCTGCCAAGATGAAACAGCAAGAGCCCAGCCCCTTCTAGYTCCCCACAGAGCAAGCTTGTTCACATATGACAATCTTTGAGCTTATTGCCAAACTTTAACAAGTTCAGGCACATGACAAGCACAAGTGAAAGAGCAGGGGAGGTGCTTGATTAAACTGAGAACACTTTCATAAACTGGCCACAGGCATCTACAACACACAGCAAATCTGGTCCCTCCTAAATTTCCAAGATCAGACATACCAGAGTTTCAACTCTACTGTTGAAAGTMCTTAAGCAATGTGGAAAACCACTTTTATTTTCTTCCTGATTTTAGTCTCAACGTCAGAAATAACTGGTCTTACCTAAAAATCTTTCCAAGATATTTCAACTGAGGCAGGCACCTACTGTGAACCTCCTCAGCTCAGATTACTTCAATTTGGACAAGTTCAACATTTTAAGTGTGTGTTTGCCAGTTGTTAAATCAAGAGYAATGCCAAGAACAAAGCTTACAGTACTCTGCATGGAGGAGTACAAACCTTGCTGTGAARCAGAGGGGAAGCTTACCAAGGAATTTGCAGTCTAGCAATATAGAGRATGAAACAAAGCTGCAGAAAAGGTGAGAAAGACAGACACGCACTTAAACACACAGTGATGGTGTTTACATGGGCAGGCACAGCTGGACCACAGCTTCCTCAGCCAGTGTGCACAAACTGCATTGTCCAGAAAACATAGCTGCATTAGGGCAGCTTTCAGACCAAGAGAACAAATGCTGTTGGCAGAGCATTTATATTCAAGTGCCATAGTTTATTAACACAGCAATTAGATTTTCAGACCAAAGCTTACCCACATCCACCTGGCTCAGAGAAGAAAGGAATAGCTAAAAAGCCTGTCTCTGCATCTGCCAATTCACCACCCTATGTTGGTTAGTAGATAATTGGGCAAATAGTCCCAAGCTTATATTAAGAAGYACACATCATATTACAAGGAAATCTSRRCTAGGAAATCTGTTGGAGATTCATATCTGAGCCCAGGGAACAGGAAGCAYTCTCAAGCTCCAAAGTCTGAAGCATAACCTAACAGCATCCCAGTATGCAAGTTAGGCATGTGTTGCCCCCAGCCAGAGACACACTATAAGAAAACACATAGGATTATATGTTCAAAGGATACCACCATACTCCTTGGACAATTGAAAAAGCATGCCCATCCAACAGCCTAGTCAGCCTTTCCTGAAAACAGCACGGTTAAGAATTCTTGGCCTTCTCCATAACCATCACCATCTCCATTATCTTTTCCTGTCACACACATACCAGATCAGTTTGAGCAGCATTTTCCTTAAAGAAAAAAAAAAAAGAGTGGCACAAAGTTTTGATTTAATCAGTCTACATAATGACAAACTTAGAAATTTAGAGTCAAACAACAGGGACACGCTCCCTCTGTGAGCTATGTTACCTTACAACATAACTTGTCAATCAGTACTGTTGCAAGTTGCTTAGAAAGAGTAAGTAATGAGGGGTACAGGTTTGTGAACTTTGGTTTGGGTGAAAAAAGGAAGGMATTCAGAACAGAATGATGCCAAGCAGGACAATGTCTGAATAAAGATATCACCCAGGCAAAGTGGGACACTAATCCTATATGTTAGTGTTACTTAACAATAGCAAAGAACAGCCCRAACTGCCTTACTTAGAAATGATTGTAAAGAAACAACATGGTGCAAAACTAATATTAAAACTTGTGCGAATCACTAAAGTATAAGGACATCTTAATGCCCATGTGTGTGCCAGCAGTTAGGTMCAGCTGCAGCTTCAGACTTCAAGTGGAAGTGAAGACTACACTAGCATGGCAATGGCTATACAGTACACACAAACCACTGAAATTCTAGTTGTGAACCTCACTAAAGCAATTAACAACAACTGATRTTTTAAATAATCAGGGGAAGATCACCCATTCAGGCCAAGTTCTTCCATCGCATTACCCAAGCTGGCTCTTTCTCTTGCCTCAGTCGCTGTAAACCATTGTTGTTTGTCTCAAGCTGGCACTGCCACAGATCAGCCTCTCCTCTTGGCTCTCAAGTGACAGTAGAGCAGATGAAACAGACAGATGCTATTCTAATTACAAGTTCCATTCAAAGAGTCAGCCCTCTAAAGCAGTAAACAGACCCCAAAGTTCTCATTGTTAAATAGCATGCAAGTACACAAAAATGGCAACAGCACTATCCTGGCGCTTAGGTGATACAAAAAGACACCACTCTTTCGTGCCCTTATTCCAGGTGGGGTCCCTCTCTCAGCAAGGAAGGATTAGAGTTTTGGGCAGAGATAAGAACATCAATCCCTCAATGCAATTCCAGTCAACRCTCTTTTTATGGGCAAGCCTTTCTGAAAGAAGACAGGGAAAGGACATACACATCCAGAGCACAGGTCTCCCCACCCAGCTTCCCTGAATATCTTCACCCACCCCCAGAACACAAGCCTGCCTGCACTGATATGCAACACAGAGGTAGCTGCTGACCTAGTAGATGCCACTGCCATTTTGCATTTCYTTCAATTAGAAGGTTAGAGGGCAGAAAGATGACAGCAACACACCATGATTTCCTCTGGACAAACTTCTTACAGCTACAGGCACTAAATTTAAGTCAGTTGTTTGGTCCTGCATCACAACATGGTTAGCATAACCATACGGGTCAAGTAAGACAACCAACCCTGTCAAAAAGTCAGCTGAAAGAGGGGAAAGGGAAGGTTAAGCTAAAGCACAGTGAGACAGGTACAAGTCAAAAAACTGCCAAAACCCTTACTGGAATTACCCAGGGTAAGGGAGGCAGGCCCAGTTTCAGAGAACAACTCCACATATAAAGGCTATGCAACTATGGGTTTTCTGAATTACAGCAATAGAAAATCTGGACTGCTCCCCTGCTACTCTGTTCCATTACACTACAGACAGAGGCTACCCATCTCAACTACCTCAGTGCCATACAGTTATGCCAATACAAAGCTTCAAATAAAAATGGTACCACTTCACAAACAAGAGAGCAAGTAGCTGAAAAAAACATTGATATATCAACTTGAAGGCAGAGCCTTATAATATTAGCAACTTGAAACAGATGAAGCATTATAATTTCCACAARCTGTTTAAATGTAGATTCGGGCCTMCCTACACCCAGAAGTGGTGGCAMTGGGATTTTCAAATGGAGATCAGGGGATCTTTTTAATAAGTAAGGGCAAACTAGCCATTAAAATWCATTTTACATTGCTTCATCAATGTGACCACCACTGTCAGAGCTGCCTTTGTGTTTATATAGACCATATATAAAACRGTGACATGGTGACCTCAGTCAAATACTCCATAAGTGTCTCTGCAGAAGAAGCCTTGGCTCCTGTCTTTCCACAGTTCTCMATCCTGCTTGCTAGCAGGGCCACAAAGCTGCTATTGAAAGAATAATGTGTTAGGAGAGCTAAACTAAGTTTTATTGCACTTCAAACTCTGCCAACTCAGTTGAGGCTGGGCTTGCCTAGCAGACACACTGCCGATTGTTGGTCACCAGCACACCCATCAAGTTTTCTTGCTGCAAGGAAGGCTTTCTGTGCTCTTACAGAAGACCATGCCTTTTTATTTAGATGCCTGGGCTGGCTGCCACTTTTCATTGGCTGCATTGTCCCAGCAACAGCAGGGAGGTAATTCATACAGAGTTAGATGCAGCCTGCAAATCCATGAAGAGCACTGGAGGCTTGTGCAGGTGTCTTGGCCAAGAAAGATAAACAAGATCCTTTTACTTTTCCCCACTTCTGTTCAAGATTTCTTCCCTCTTTTTTTTTTTATTTTTAATTCATTTATTATTATATGGAAGCTAAGGAAGTAATTTGCAAAGAATCAACAGGAGTAATTTTTCCTCTAATTAGCTGCTAAATAGAATTTTGTAAAGGCAAAACAAATACATGCACACACTACTTAAGAGGTTTTTAATCAAATCAGTTTCTTGGTATCCTGTGTTTTAACAAGTTTTCAAAAGAGCCTATTATGTAGGTCACTGAAAATACTTATCCTGGGCCCTGGACTTGCTATTTTTAGTTTGGTATTTATCTGTTGCTTGAATGGGTGACTGGAACACTAGTCAGGGGTCACACACTTGCAGTGTCGACTCTGGTCTGTCCATACACAGTAGTTGTTGTATGGGCAGCTGTTTAGGAAGCATTTGTTCAGAACCCCTGTCATAAAGCATCCAACAGCAAGCAACCAAAATAGGCTCTGACTTGGAACAGAACAGCATCTAGGGATCCTAAGCTGGCCAAAAACCACAGTTCAGCAAGTGTTGCTTGGTTCATGGCCCCATCATTCATTTAAATACTTCCATCAGTTTATTTGGGAAATGGAAGTTAAGAGTCAGATACAATTTTTGCTGAAGTTATCAAATACATGGTAAAAGAAGAGTAAATAACACATTGTGACAGCCCTTAAAAATCAGATGGTTTTGACTATGACACTGGCACAAGTGCCCAGTGCAATTGAAACAGGGCCACCTCTCTTCAACATGCAGAATACCTCTTTGTGCTCTCCTCTCCTGGCTGGGAAATTCTTGCCTAATCTCTAAGGAACAGTCATCATTATGCCAATGCAGATGCTCATATTAAGTTAGAAAAAGCCACCTTTGCCCAACATTTCTCTGCAGACAAAACAGGCCAAGCCAGCAAGMAATATACAAAGAAAGCTCAATTCCATTACTACTTTATAATTTAATAAATGTCTCATCTGAAAATTTTGTACTACTGGAAGATAGAGAAAACAAGTAAGTGCTGGAAGGTGAAGCTGAACATATAAGTTTAAACTATATCCTCTGTCATTGCAATGTGAGATTAATTCCTTCCAAAATAGGGATTTTCAATGGAATCATTCAGATCTCTTTCTTGCATTGAAGTGCTGTCTTCCCAGCTGGTTTGTTAACTGGGATTTCCATCATGCAGCATCACCCGTCCTTCACACATTTCACTACCTGACATCTGTGCTCATGGGTTCTGTCATATCATTTTAATCTTGTTTTAGTCAATATCTAATTACCAGCAAGCTTTGAACCACTTTTTTTCCAAAATCCTTTTATTATATCCAAATGTAGCCTGTTTGAAAGTAATTTAAGTTATAGTTACCATTTTAGGACACCTCCATTTAAAAGCTCCCAGGAGTCTGTCAAAATGTCTTACCATTCATTTGGTTTCMAGAATACACATTCACACTYTCCTGAGAACCTCYGAAAAATGGGTTGTAAGGAGACACTCTATTTCCACATCAAGAGCACATCCTCACCAGAGCACAAACACAAGAGAGGAATTCATTGCAAGGAAGTCCAAAGCCCAAGAAAAACAAAAGCTTCCAGCAAACCCTTCTGAATCCCAACTCCTCCCACATTCTTGTACCCATTTCACTACAAAGCCCCAGTGGGCACATTTACCTACCCCAAGAGAAGCTAACCTTTGCTCACTGCCAAAGAATTGCACTCTGAACAGATAGCAAACCTTATAAACTGTGTTGCCATTTTGAAAATGTAAACTGAGCAAGTGTCCCTTGGCAGAGCCWGCAGGTGATCTGCAGCAACTGTTTTAAGAATACATATCAGCCTAACTGCCTTCCAAGAAAGCCTGTAGCACCAGGAACTCCTGTTTCAGCTCCCTTGACCCCTAAAAAGCATCGTTTTCAACTGAACTGTCACTTTGCTGTGGTCAGCCTAAAATTTGTTCCCTTCTCTTCCTTCAACTTTACTTCAAGTTTATCTTTCTTAAGCAGATGTGAAATATATGTGAAAATATTTTCCTCCATTTTTCAGAGAGSCATAAACATGCAAAGTCAGGACTTGTCAGCAATCTCTAATCATATGCACTGTTGGAAATTGTCACAGGCTGAAGAAAAWAGTGTATTTTTCTTCCCAGTGGTATTACAAAAGAAATAAGTTATGGATGATATGCGTAATTTTTTTAAAGAACTATAAGCTTTGTAGTTCCATAACCATAGCCTGTGAAGTAATTTAAGGCATACAGAAGRAGAAAAGTATAATGTAAGGCAAGATATTTGTTGTTTTGGCTTTGTATAAAAGYAGAAAACTGAAGTAATTCCTGAAGCTTCTAATTTACTTACAGCTTTACTTTTTARATGCTGAAAAGCCTATCATCTTCCYYAACATACTCTCTTGCCAGCAGCAAACATGTGACAGACCTTTTCACATCGGATAAYGAAAACTTGTGGTGAGATACATGATCATGACAATGTTAGCAAGCCCAAAACAGAATGGGGTCAAAGCACTGAGGTCCCTCTGCTCCTCAGATATACAAACAGGCAATATTTTCCAGCACAACCATTAAAATTCCAGATGCTCATGCAACAGCTGCTAGTCCTCACAAATCACTGTAGCAGAAAGATGATGCAGGCAAACAAAGCAAGTCCAAGTCTGATGAGGGCCCTTAAAATAGATAAACTTGCAGACTGGCAATAGCAAACACAGAGAAATTGCAATTGGCCTGAACTGAAGAGAGAGAACTCCAACAGGCTGCTGAAGGATAAGCACTTATTCTCCCCACCCCTTCTTCTTAGCAGTACTGCTCCCATGTATGTGCTAAAGAAAACTGCTTAAACTGTTTCCTATGACCGAACTACAGCTCCAGGAAAARACTACTTTTTTAAAGCTGTATGTAGCCTAACCCTTCATTTGCAGTGCTGGAGCCCTGGCAGAGGGGCTATAATCCTCACAAAGTCAACAAAAGAGTGAAAGATTACTCTTAAGTATCTTAATTAACACATAGCAAAAAAGAAAAGGGGGGGGGGAATTAAAAAAAAAAAAAAAGTGGGCAGAAGAAAAAGATTTTAAGAGGAATGTAATTTTCTCAAGTATCCCTTAAATGCCGGAAGGCGCCACCTTCAATTATCAGGAATACCAAAGATTCCCAGAAAGGAGAGAACTCACATATATACTCGAGATCTCATTTTTTAAATAGTTTCCTGGTTCTGTGGGACAGCACACACACCAAGGCTACCTGGGATCCTCTGCAACTCCTGGAAGTCCCAAACACAATCASAGCAATGCTTCTGGTTAACATCGAGTTTCCAGAGGCCAAAAACTCAGGTATGTTATCAGTGGCTTTGTCTGCAGCCAACTAGACACAGCTTTTCAGACAGAACACAAATGAGTACAGCAGTCTTTCAGTTTTCTCCTGAAGTTCTTTCCATACTATGCAAAGCCTTTCCAGCAGCTTAAGTATATTAAAAATAGAGCCAAAGAGCAGCTTCATTGAGACTGATGTTACACTGAATAGCAAATTACTATTTCATATTACACTATCCAAGAGCATACTATACACACAGTGCACACATACATATACACTAACCCTTCAGGATCATGTTAACAGACCACAAATATGCACCTACATCCACATATGCATGAGCAGTTACCTGTTGTTACAGAAAATTACCAGAAGAAATAGAATGTACACAAATTTCYGCAAGGAAAGTGTAGGTAGCAATGCCTTGAAGAAGCATGGCTTGCCACWGCACAGCAGAACATATTAACAAGCCATCTGCTCATTATAACAAGCTCAACAGGATTCAGCTTCTAGATGCAGAAATGCTACCTACAGCATGTCCCTTGATCAAGCAGACAGTTGCTGGATATTGCCAAAGTCTTGCCACATCACTTTCAGAGAGCATATTACACACCTCTGCCACCAGCAGAGTCTGGATTCAAAATCTGTTTTCCCAGGGGGATGTGCCTTTGAGCAGAATTAGTCACACCAACAAGCAGCCCACAGTCAGGTTCCTCCAGCTAGATACATGCAGACAGAACCAGTGCTATTTGCTTAAAGTTCTCAATTTCTCCTCTCACCTTGGAGAAAGATGCATTGTATTTCCAGCAACACAAACACTGCAGAACATGAAATCTGTTCTCAGAAGAGTTACCAGCCTTCAAAAAAAAAAAAAAAAAAAAAAAAAAAAAAAAAAAAAAAAAAAAAAAAAAAAAAAAAAAAAAAAAAAAAAAAAAAAAAAAAAAAAAAAAAAAAAAGACAAGAATGGTATTTCTCTCCAGTCTTATGCAAGAAAGATGACTAGCCTTTCAGTCTCTCCCCCCAACCCCCTCTGCCGTGTTTCTTCAAACAGAAAAATTATGAAACAGCTGCTGCTTTGCCAGCTTTGAAAGAGGCAAAAAACAGCAGTCAGAAGAAGCAGCAGGGGAACAAAACTGTAATATACTCCGTGTCCCATCTGTTGAGAGAGGGTTAACAGAAGACAGAGGGCAAGGAGACAAATAGGGCCTCCAACACACAGTYAAACAGCTCTTTCCTCACCACCATCTTATGGTCTTCGGCTCAATACCCACAGACTGCAGTGAGAGAAAGCACAAAGCTCTTCAAGTTAAATGTAAAACATAAATCAATTTAATATCTTGACAATGCTCACAAGCAAGTTGTTTAATTAATACACTGTGCAGCCAGTATATTTGGCTTAGTTGTTACTCTGCCATGTGGCAAACTAGACAAAGCAGATGGTCAATAAGCTCTGTTAAACTGTCAGGGCCAGCTATTATGAAGAGACACAAAACAGCTCTGCTAGTTCCAAAATTTTTAAGCAAATCTCAGCAACCTCAGYTCAGTTTCTCCTCTAAGAAAAGCTGGCATCAAAAGAGTCTAGGTTAAACTAGTAACTTTCCCAAGGCTCCAATCCTGTAATTTGGAGCATGCCAGGCACCRTGCTAAGAGATGCTCAAGTTCATTAAAAGCTGCAAAATTGTGAAAACAGCCACTATCATCTCCAGTTCGCCAAGAAACCACTAACTTGTGGTTTGCATCTTAAAAAATTAAAAATTAAGAAATGTGTAACAAATAAATCAGGAGAGCTGGGATTGAAATTGAGTATTAACTCCTCAGGCTTTGAATTCCAAACAGAAAAACCAACACAGCATAAGTCTTATTAAAAAGAGTGCTTAACAAGGCAAATTTCAAAATACATTCACTAAAAATGTTGTTGTCATACAAACTCTGAAACAATCTCAGACACTTTACCTCACATGTACCTCCAGATAGTACTTTGATCTTCACAACAAAGACAGACGCTCCAAACAAATAACCAAGCAGAGTTGAAGTCTGGTTCAGCAAAGAGCAYAAGCTTTGCCACATTAGAGGAGGTGGTTACTGGTAGGATGCACAACTACATTTTCTTTGTTCTGCTAAAATCCACCTCTCCATACTACAGTAGCCTCTTTGCCCACTCATCATATAGGGGCCTTGGTCTGATGCCTCTCCAGAGACAAGTGTTTTAACTTTTTTTTTAAATGCTTTGTTCACAGGGCCACAAGGAACCCAGGCTCTGCCTATGAGTACTGCTCCCTGGTCAGATAATGGTTAAAAACAAAACATCTGCTTTAGCACTACATTAGCCAAAGTAGCTAAAATTTGCTTAGGATTAAAAAGGTTTGTGCCCAAATCTCTGYAAATCCCCATGAGGAGAGGTTAAAAGCTTAAACATGTCTTTCAGGCCACAGAACACATGAAAAACACTGTGATTAGAAGTTAAAATGCAGTTTTTTACTTTACAAACTGAGAACTTTACTAAACAGTCTTGAGATGATGCGAGTGAGCTGATTTCCCTGTCWCCACAAGCTCATGAAAGGTAAGTTTTCAAATGTCCTTCTAGAAAGCGACCTTCATGTTCACAAGCAAAATATTATTAGTTAAAAGTCTTCTGCCACCCAGAATCTTTTCAGGGTCCAAAATGGTGCTCATCTTTAATATGCCTCCTTGAGGCTGGCCACTTCATATGAGAGCTGGAGACTGCCAACAGCTTTTGGATGAATCAAACRCCATCTCTCTTAGGTAGGGCACTAATAATGGTGACTTTCTCTTCCGCAATGTCCTGTAAAAACTGCCAAAGCCTTTTGAGTAAATTCGTTCACATCATTCAAAAGCTGCTGGCAAGAGCAATTAAGGAGTCAAGAGACAGACTAACTTTGTTTTTCTAAATTACATCATGATTTGTGTAATATGGGCTCAAAATTTCTAGATTTTGAATTCAGCCAATACAATATATTGACAGCAAGGAGCCAGAACAGCTTGAGGAAGTCTCACCTTCTGGACAACACCAGCTAGTTTCTAACCTCTGGCACACTCTCAAGGAACATTCAAAGATTTTACCTGGATTCACATTTCAGCTGCTCATTCCTGAYTCTCACTGTCYTTTAACTATCTTGCTTCTTGGAAAYACTTGGAGGTCAGCCTTTTCCTTCCTTCACCTTCTCTGCTATCAAATACACACATTCATCACACAACAACTAAAATTCATACACATGAAGCCACTTATGTAAAGAGTCATATCTAACTCAGGAGCAGACATCTTCCAGAATGAGAATTTCATCTCATCAAAATCATTTATGTTGAGCAATATTTTAAAGCAAAGCTAATTTTTGGGGGTTTTTTTAAGCAAGGCCCAAGACTCACAAGTTGGGATTTCTCTCACCTGGCTTTCTACATCTACCATAGGCTTTCTGTGTCTACCATTGAAATAGTATCATGCCCCATTCCTGGAAGTGTTATGCCCCATATCTGGGAGTATTTTAGACCAGGTTGGATGGCACTTGGAGCAACCCAGTCTMGTGGAAGGTGTCCCTGCCCACAGCAGGGGGGTTAGAACTGGATGATCTTTAAAATCTCTTCCAATCCAAACCATTCAATGACTGAGCAACCATCCATCTACAGTAAACAGGAGAATAATAAGGAAGCTTCAAGTACTAGAGCACAGAAATCTGCCACCCAGCAGACAAATCTTACTGATAGTATCTCTCATATAACTATATGGAAGACCTGCATCCTTTTGTTACAAGRGTAGCTGAAATTCATGGCTGCTATTTTTGATCCTGAAGGTGAAATACAGCATCATCCTAGTCCAAGAAATCTGGAGAAAATGCCCTCCTTCAGACCTTGATAAAGTTAACCACTGTACCATGATAAAGGTTGGGTCAGGAAATGGGACTCTGTTAAAAGCTGCCTGATTGTGTTGCTCACAATACTTGAACAAAAGACATGTATTACAAATCCCCMAAAAAAAGTGATTAAATTTTTCCATCTGTTACACTGTATTTTAAGATTAATCATTTTACTACCAYATCAAAAGTTCTACCAGCTTACCTTGCCCACCTAAAAATGTTGATTTGGGTGACAAAAAATCYCCAAAACCAAAAAAAAATCTACAACCCTAACTTCTCAAGTCAAACATTTAACTTGGACTGATTTTAATTAATTACTTCAATCAATATAGTGTAGTAGTCTTTTCTGCAGAAAATTATTTTCTACTTCCAAGAAAAGGAATTAATACCATCTTAACATCCTTTCTGCTCCAGTTCTTAAACATAGTTCAGCTTTTTATCATTAGTACATCTTAGACAAAGAGCTGACTATTTTACATTCTTTTCACATTATCTTTGAAATAAGATAGGATTGGAAATGCAGGAGAAGAAAACTTCAAGCAGTTACTGCAATTTAAAATGAAATGGTAGGTGTAAAGGACAGCAGTGCTCTCACTGGCGTGGTACTTAGCATATACTCTGAAATCCAGACGTTCGAGTGGCAGTGAAGTACATATAAGAAACATAATATCATTACCCCATTAGGCATAGGAAATAATTCCAAGGAATCCAAAATAAAATCCTTCASCAGAGCTCCTTCTCATAGGGCCATGCCTACAAAAAAACTGCATACAAATCAAATACCTGAAGCAGCCTATTTCCATTATAGGAATAAAATGACAGCCAAAAGCAATCGCACACTTCCCACAAACATTGAGTCTGACCTTACAGTCACRGCTACAGAACTGCTGCCATCAAAAGGAATCCAGAAGCACTCCTGTGCATCTTTAAAGTACCAGTTGTGTGCTATTCTATGTTGAATACAGAATAGCTAGTTCAAAGGAACTTTGAATTCTAAGTATAATACTCTGTTAAACAAACAATAAAGTTATTTTTTAACTGGCTACTTTTTTTACAAATATACGAAGTCTTAAGGTTTGAAGCCCTTGTAGAGATCAGCCCAGACCCAAACACGTTTATAAGGAAGACTCCTATAATCTTTGTTCCTCCAGATTCTCACAGGCTTTTCTATCTCCACCTACAGATTTTCTCAAATAGGAGATATTTCAGGARCACCAGAAATTATAATCAAGTCTCCAGACATGAAACTGCATGAACATGCACGCAGAATCAGGTGGAAGGAYGGTAATAAGATCAAAGTCAGACACTCCCTTTCCCTCCCTGGGAAAAAAAGATAAGAGAGGAAGCTCCATGCTGCTCCTGTCTCATGTTTCTGTTGTTTTCCACTTTAAAAGATTTCAGTTGTCAAAGTAGTTTTCAGCACAAACTACATCCAGTGTCTCATGAAACAGTTTACTTCCACAAGATTTCTTGCAGACAACACAAGTGTTTTCCTTGCTGCTGGGGTACCAACCAGGATCATTGGGGTTTGGGGAAATGAGGGGGTGTATCTTCAGGTGGCTCATTTTGTTCATTTGTTTGTGATTTGCTTTTTTACACTGTGGCACACAAAAGAGTAATGRAATGGCACATCAACAAAGCAGATTCAGGGGATGACTAAGAGCTTGACAATGTTTCACATCGGTGTGGGACTTGTTGCTAGCAGGTAATGTTCTTTAATAAAACATCCACTTTAAAGTGAATACCACTGTCCGTAAACCAAAAAATAAAAATATTAAAAAAAATAAATAAACCTGCTATGAGCAGTCTGTCAGTATCCAACAAAGGAGCTCTCAAAAGAAGGCTATGTATCACATCTGTGTTTGAATTCCTCATCTCTGTTCTTACACGGCGAGGAAACCATCACATAAATTAAGAAGCACTGGCATTAACGAAGTGTGGGTTTCYTGTAATTCATGTCTTGATTCTCAAGCACCCAAACAAGGTCTTTTCAAGAATATATAAGAGGCTATAACAATTTACATGTGTATTTGCTGCTATCTAATCAAGCATGAAGTTCTTCCCCTCAGTGAAGATACTCAGAGGGTGTGTAAGTTTTGTGAAAATAGGCAGCTTAATTCTACAGTTATCATCATGCTATGATGTTATATCATTACTTCTCTGGCCAATTTCAAGCTAGGGTGATTAAGAGTTTGCATGGCAGAAGATGCACACAGAGACAAATTTTTCTGCCAAACACTTTTAGCTTGTCATTTTAGCTTAATTTTGGAAACAAATAAACTTAATGCCTTTAAAATGCAGCCAACCCTGATATAGTTACAATCCAAACTGGTACTGACCAGAGAAGCAGCTTTCAAGATTTGTATTTGAATGACTTCAGCAAGCTGGCCTGAGCTTGGAAAAAGTGTTTATGTCCATTTTAAAAAAAAGTGCTACTGCTCAGCTTTTGAGTAGCACCAGTTCAGCAGACTTCCTGCAATGGAAGAGGACCTGTTTAAAATTGGTAGCAGTAAATCACTGTTCAGGTAGCTCCAAAACCATCTTTTCCCTCCCCTCAAATCAAAAGCCTGAGCTTCAGAGGACTCCCCGTGCATAGTCACGGTTGCATACAATCAGTCTCTGTCCAACCTACATTACCAGATTTCCTGACAACTCTTCTTAGGCATTCTAAAACACATTAGCATACCACATTAGCCACAAGCTGCAAGGGATGCACATTACTTCAATATTTTCTCTTATCGATGAACAAGGAAACAAAACAAATAAAGAGTAAGTATAATCAAAGTGACAGGTGGATTCTGAAAATCACGTCAGGCTACAGCTAATAATAGAATACCCAGTTTCAAATTCAAAGTTTGGATGAGTCGACTGACACCCTCAAATGCTAAAGAAACACTAGTGCTTTTCCAAGATCACTGATCAGGAATGGTCAGTMTGAGTGAGCACGCCAAAACACAGGAGCAGAATGAGAATTTTCTCGTGCAGTAATTGGCCTGAATCCAAGCTCCTGGATAAACTTTTTGCTTCAACTAAACAGAGCTGGGCTGCACACCCATGCAACCTCCACAGACAAGCTTTGCTCCAGCAAACCAAACGAAAGCATTGGAAACCTAGTTCGGAAAAGGCACTGGTTGGCATAGGGTCCTACCAGTCAACACAATGTGGTATCACCAGCTCCTTCCACTGACCTTCACTTGGTGCCAGTCCTCTTAGTCATTCAAATAAATGGCCAACATCACTTTGAGAATGTCTCCACAACCAGCACAGGGGTAAACATTAGAAACTCCTCCAGTGCAGCAAACACACTTTCCATCCCTGCATGCCTCTGTTTACTGAACTTTACTGTCAAAGCAACAGCTTAGACAAAGTCTGACTCCTCTGGTGGAGGGCTGAGAAATGTTTTCTGAAGTTAASGAAGAAAAAAAGGGTTGAGATTTTTCTAAAGAAGCTACATTTGGATACCGTTTGAGGACCCCACGTTCTCATTATTGCCCAAGCTGCCAAATAGCTACTTTTAATCCTTCTCAAATTCTTCCAAACCCAGATGGTTTCRGAGACAGAAGATGGAGCAACCCCCTCAAATGCATCTTCACAGCTTGTAGAAGATATGTGTAAAGGACACTGTACCCATATTCCTCCCACAGGCAGGTAGTTTAGATAAAGCACAAATAGTTCAGTTCTGCACACATGCTGCCAAGCACAGGAGTCAGGACACTAATGAATGCTACATTCATAACAAGCAGTGCTACATTCCATAACAAGAGTTCACAGGATAAAATCCACTGAATATGGAATGGGTGTAGCAGTCCTTGCCTGGTCATTTCAGCACAGCAAAATATAGGCACCTATGTAGCGTTTTATGACCAGGAAAAGAGCTTTCTAACTGGCCTATGGAACAGAGAGTTAAAAGAAGGTAGCAGAACCCATTGCCAGTCACTGAAAACCAACATACCCAACATTCCTTTGTTTAAAATGCCCATTACCTTCAGCTGCAAGTAGGAGAKAGCTGTGCCAAGAGTACTTCTATATTTATTCCACTTTTAAAATGCTGAAGATGCTTCATATAATGCCTTTGGCATATACCACTAAATGAAGACAAGCCAAGTCATAAGATACTTCATAAAACAAAAACATTCAAAACCAAAGTACACAAATTTACACCACCATTTTCAAGTCCAAAGGGACTAAACAATTATGTACTTAATTAGAAAAATTAGGACATCAGTTTCACTTTGTTTCTACACAGACCAGAACTCATTTCCTACTGTGGTTTCTGATGTAGATCTGGATAACTACTTATGAAAATACACTAAGAAATGCAGGTTAATTTTTAAGTTATTTCATGTCGTTGTTCTTGACAAAAAGAACATAGAAAGAAATAATAACTACTTTTTATAATTAAGAATCTGTGTATGCACTCAAATCAGGAATATTCATGTAAAGCCCTGAAATACTTCAGATAGAACCAAAGGAGAAATAATAGCTGATTGAGCTTCCAATCTACAAGATTCCAAACATACAGAGAAACAAGCTGCAGTTAGAGATTACCCATCTCTTGATAAGAGCAGCTTGGTGGCTCATGCTATCTATAGATTGAGTCTGGCTTAGGTGAGTTGTTTTGAGCACTGGGCCAAAGTTTAACATCAAAGCATCTTCATGTTCCCCAATAAGCCCAGGCAATGGTACCAGTCTCGTCTAACATCTTTATTCATAGGAAACTACTCTGGCCTTCTTGTAACATTTTGTTTTATAGCAAGTCAGCTTTGGCCTTTACTCATTGCTCCAAACAAGCTSCCACTGACATAAATAGTCAGTCCACCTTGTGTTCAGTGCTCCACTCCCAGCCACCTTGGCCTGTTTGGGGCTACAGGCAAAACCCTCCCTGCTGCTTTCTTGTGGGCTGRTTCTCTTCCACCTTTTGATGATTATAGCCCTTTGATTTCAGCCCTAAAGCAAATTCAGTTATTTGATGTTTTCCCACAGTATCTTCTTCCCTTCCTCCTCAAAACATGCCCCAAGAATAGATAAGTTCCCACAACTCCCTGAGAAATAAAAAGCAGCTCAGTTTAGTGCAGAAAAAAACCCCATGGGAATAACACCAGCAGTCCTAGCAACAGGCATRTGGGATTGAAGTGCCTAAGTACACAGTGAGCCATGCTGCTTACGAGGGCACCGGGTCCAGGAGCCCAGGTCAGTGCACCTGCTCAGCATCTGGCTGTGTTTAACATGCAGGGCTGTCTTGCACATGAAAGAAACATGCCAACGGAACACCAAATTCATTTGTACACTACAMGACTGCTACCCTGCAGAAGTTTGCAATCCACAAGGAAGTTTTGTTTCTAAAGAGAGTGAAGAATGCTCCTTAGGAAAAAAGAATCACAAATAGTAAATGAAGGTGGTCCTACAGCTTAAACAGATGAGTCTTTCCAACAACTTTACAGTAATATCTTACCACCAAGCATGTGTGTGACACTRGGCGAGTCATAGAGKGAGTGCTTCTGTCTCAGACATGGGGGAAATACTTAGCTAGCCCTTAGTGCTGAAGCTTTGTCCATTAACCTCTGAGCACTTCAGACTGTGCTTCAGAATWAAAGCTATGTAAATATTTATCTGGGAAGCAGGAAGAATAAAATTCTCTAAGAGTCAAATGAAAAATAACCTCAGTTTTAAAGATCTTCCTGTTGCTTGACTGTCTTCAACCACACAGTCTCAAAGTCACATTGCAGACTTCTTCCTTTTTAATTGCATATAATTTTTCTTGAGATGTATTTAATCCTGGCAGTTAAATGAATCATTAGGATTAGAAATTTTCATTTCTTTGGATATGAATAGGATGAAGCAGGGTAAGTTTTTGTTTTCAAAGCTACCATTAGCCTGCTGATAGTTTTCTTTAAGGCGCCATTAACACAGCAGCAGTCAAGACCTGCTTACATTACTGCAAAGAAACTATTATTCAGCGAGTTTAATCCTTTTTCTCTTGCCTACAGGAATCTTTGCAGAAATTGTTGCAAGTCAGGTAGTACTCAATGTTATGAAGATACAACCAGAAAAGTCATCTGCTCCTGTACTTYCTTTAATCCTGTGTTACCTGCCACTACACTTGTATTTCACAGTGATGGGAAAGGATTGCATGGCCAGCTTCTAGAGTAATAATGGATAAGATATAGTACTCATGCCCTTACCCTCGTTTCTCTTTTCAACACCTCCAGGTAGAGCCCCATCCCCAACAGGATTGCAGTGCCTCCAAACAGCACTGATGGATTCTGGGCTTAGCCTGCCCCTCTTCTCCCTTCCTGTCTCYTGCTCTGCCTTTCACAGGTATTTCAACCTCAGCAACAAAGACTCTGTAGCAAGCAAAATGTTTCAGCATATCAAACCGTTGTGATGTCAGGAAATGAAAATAAGAAACATTGTTTCAGAAGTTGGCATTTAAATGGGTTTCATGGATGAACAAAGGCACTTCAAAAAACAAGTCTTTACATAAAAACTAAATTAATGGTGCAACACGCACCTTTTCATCAGTCCACCAAGAATGTGTGTGACACTAGGCGAGTCATAGAGTGAGTGCTTCTGTCTCAGACGTGGGGGAAATACTTAGCTAGCCCTTAGTCCAGCTCAATATCTTTACTGAGGATCTGGATGAAGGGAYTGAGTGCACCTTCAGTCAGTTTGCAGATGGTACTATGTTGGGAAGGACTGCTGATCTGGAGGAGGGTAGGAAGGCTCTGCAGAGGGATCTGGACAGGCTGGATTGTTGGGCTGAAGTTCAACAAAGCCCAATACTGGGCCCTGAACTTGAGTCACAACAGTCCCAGGCAGTGCTACAGGATTGTGGATGAGTAGCTGGAAAGCTGCCATTAAAAAAGGACCTGGGGATGCTGGTGAACAGCAGCTTTACACAAGCCAGTGTGTGCCCAAGAAGGCCAGTGGCATCCTKTAGCAGAAATAGTGTGGCCAGCGGGACAAGGGAACTGATCATCCCCTTGTACAGCCCTCTGGAGAGGCCACACTTCAAATCCTATGATCAGYTTTAGCCTCTCACTACAAGACATTGAGATGTTGGAGCACATCCAGAGACAGGCAACAGAGCTAGTGAAGGGTCTGGAGCACAAATCTTATAAGGAGCAGCTGARGGAACTGGGGTTGTTTAGCCTGGAGAAAACAAGATCTTATTGCWCCCTACAAGTACCTGAAAGGAAGTGCTGGTCCCTTTTCCCAAGTAAYAATTGACTGGGCAAGAGCAAACAGCCTCAAGTCATGCCAGGGGAGATTTACATAGGATATTAGGAAAAATTCTTCATGGAAAGGGTTGTCATTCATTGAAACAGGCTGCCCAGCCTGTTGGGTTCATTCACTATACTTGGAGGTATTTAAATGACATGTAGATGTGGCACTTAGGGATATGGTTTTGTGGCAGACTTGGCAGTGCTACATTAACGTTAGGACTTAATGATTTTAAAGGTCTTTTCCAACCTAAACAATTCTATGRTTCCACARCCACCCTTCTTTTTCAAGGGTGCCCAGGTTTTTCTTCCCTCACTGCCAGACAACCTCACCAGCAATACCACTGCTCTGCAGCCATGTTTTTATCASAATTCAGCTCCAGTATCAATGCTGCTCTACACTGAGCATTACGAGGTTTGAGATAGGAAAATTTGTATATCAGAAGAAAGAACACAAGAAGTCACACTCCTTTTCTTCCAACTTCCACTCCATGTCTCATTTCCTGCAATAACTCCAACACATGGTCAGAGTAATGCCAAATGAGAATATCTTTGCATACATTAATTCCTCTCCAATAACACACAACCTCCACTTGCTATTATTCTTCCCCTTCTCCTTAGCTTACAGCAAGCAGACTCCTCATCTACAGCAGCAGAGCTGAAAGCCAACTGCTCTGCACACAGCTACCCTGCAAGTCAGTCTTAGCTAACGCACAGATGGCTTCCTTTCTTTTGCCGTGCCTATATATGTCAATGTATTTTGTGTTCTGGGGCAAAAAAATTCCCAGGCTAGGCTTTCATGCAACTTTCTCCATGCTGATTTGCTAACYGACCATCTGAAAATCAAAACCAAAAACAAAACCCACACAAACATGGATGAGTTCTAGAAGTAACAATCATACAACATGAAAAACAAGCCAGTGTGGGAGGACAGAGTCAGACATACTCTAACTTCACTGCTTTTATGCTTAACASTGCAACTGTGAAAATGAAAAGGGAAGAAATATGCTTTTTCAAGGCATAGCCAGCCAGTCTGTTACAGTGCTTCCRAAGTGCATCCCAAATTCTCCTGTTCAGTGCTATGGAAATAATTGCATGTATAGTTCAGGTTTTGCCTTTCATAAAATTTTTTTGAAAAGTCAAAAGGATGAGAAAATAGTGGTATTCTGTAATACAAGCAGATGYCATAATGTGACAGGGTGAACAGGTCACTTCAACAGTACTGGTGGAAGACTGCAATTTTCTAACACTAACCATCTGTATCAGAGGTGGAGTACTAAAATTAAATACATGTTTAGCAGAGCTTGCTGAGTGGAAAATCATCTCTATTAAAAATTTGCCTCATAACATGCCTTTAAGAGGTACAGAGTGCAGAACATCAATTCAAACCTATTATTTCATTTTTGCAGTAACCTGTACCTCAGACATTTAGACCTGTAGTTCCTCTCCAATAAGAAAGTCCTTACATCCACGAAGAACTTATCGTATTGAACACCTGTCCTCCCAGAAATGTCTGAGGAAGAGMCATCTACAAAGACAGTGTCACCTGTTGGCAATAAGCTTGAAGTGAGGGGGAAACTGTACAAGTGTATCTGAAGACACTTGCCCAGATCTTATGTACAGGTTACATAAACACTGGACAAGTACTTTAGAAGCATTGCAGTACATCACACGTCTTCAGAGCTAAATGTACAGACATCCTCACTAATTGTAGAAATACCAGCAGTTGCTGATAGTGATCATATTACTTCTCCCTCCAATTCACCTCCAGTGGATGCTCCAATTCTGGCACTGCTTTAAACATTATTTWAACAAGTCTTCCTAAAACACAAAATTCCAGCTACTACTCATCCAAAGAGAAACATCTAGAGCAAGAGAAACACACCTGTAGATAACTACTATCAGTCTCATTTGTCCCTACAACTCTGGCTTCTGAAATTCTCCTTCACTACTGTGAATATTTCTTTGATTCTTTAATAGAGAAAGACAGAGAGGACAAGTTTGATCAGGGACTTGAGGGCACAGGAAGAAAGCGAGCCAAAAGAGAAATTACTTCTATTTATCAAATTGACACAAACAAGCCAGCAGAATTTGGGCAAGGAGATGTACACCCATACACCTGGATCTAAAAAACACACTAGTGAAAGACATCACCTGGACAAACATGGAGACAAGGCAGGCAGCCTACCATACCCTTTCTACATGCATACTGCCATCTCCACCTTAGTTCTACCTCTCCAGCTCCACACAACTTTCCATTTTCTTCTCCATTCTCCTCCTACCTGGCCCTGATAACCCAACACCTCCAAAAGGTTCAGAGGCAGTGGATATCCTTATACTGCCTATTACAGAGACAGATAGAAGCAAGCTCTTGAGGAGAGAGGTGTATTTGTTCTCCAGTAGTCAAAGATATGGTGTTTATGACAGCTAGGACAAGGGTCTCCAAAAGAGTTACCAACCACTCCAGCTTCTCCAGCACTAACATTTCAGAGCAGTTCCCAAGGAGATGTGTCCTTGTGGTATGCATCCTAAGAGGGTAAATTTCCCTAAAGCCACGGGCAGTGAAAGCAGGGATAGAGCCAGSAGGTGGGGGTGTGGGCAAGACACAAGGTAGAGCAGGTCGCTGGGATTCATGCCATTGCTACTAAATGATGAAAAATAAGCAYCACACAAAATACAAGGGCACATGCTGCAATATTCTGAATTTGAGAACCCTACWCCTCATTGTGCCCATAACTTTGATAATTAAAATCAATCCTCTGCWACAGTGGCTTCAGCTCTATCATCTTTATCACAACACAGAAAAAAAATCAATTGGCAAAGTTATGCGATTGCAGGGAAAAGATTTAAGGATACCAAAATACCTGTTTCTCCATAAAGGAATGCCAGTCATAGTAGAGTATGCCAGACATTTGTCCATAATATTAATTTAAAAAAAAAATTAAATCTCTGCTCATTAGAACTTTGCATTCTGAAACTGCAGTGTAATTTGTAAGTATAGAGAAGAAACTGATATCTGTCMGAAGATTTCATTTAATCTTCTTCAGTACTAATACTGCTATTTTACTGTTTTCATAACTGAACTGTCAAAACAACTTTAACTTACCCAAATATATCCAGAACATGCTGTTTAAGGAATTGTTGTCTAATTGTGCATCTCTAGAGAAGGCTAAAGGAATCACTAGAGTGTGAAATTCCTAAATGAAGAAGAGGCATTGATCACAGACTATACTGAGTAGAGGAACAGAAGCATTCAGCACTCCCTAACCATACCCATAACATGGATCCAATCTCAACACCAAGACATTTGTTAAAAATCAAGTGCTGTCTCCAAAACAAATGCCTTGTGTTCTCTATATAAAAATAGGACATGCTAAGTCTATGCCTGGATATCACTTCTGTTAAACAAAACACTCCAAAGCAGATAGCAAGGACACACCATGTTTTTTGTCATCATCCACTTTCACATCGAGCAGAAATACTTTGGTATTAGCAAATGTGTTTTGTACACCAAATCTCTGCTATACATCACCCTTGAAAGGCGCAGAGCTTAAGCCACCAGGAGTTTTCTAAATGTTACTAAATGTTTCTAAATGCTACTTCGATGATTATGCAAGTGGRATGACTTTCCACACAGTCACAGGACATACCTACTTCTGCCTGATTCACAAGAGCAGGTCACACTTCATCTCCAAGCAACATGGGTCCAGCTGACTGCTTCCCTGCAGTTTGTATATTATTCTGCCTACAGGAAGAATGCAATAACAACTAGGACCATGCCACACTAGGTCAAATTTGACAGATTGATTGCTTTTTACTAAGAATGGAGATGAAAAATACCTAAGGAATATATTCTATGAAAAAATTTGATCAAACAGGAACACTTTTGCACTCTGGGAATTTAGGCTAAACAGCAGTGCAATTAAGTAGGTTTGCCTCTTGGGGCATTTCAAGGATTAATTACTCCATCAGACTGTTTGAAAGAACACAAGGAAAGAGCATGTGATATAATGAGGCCTCTAAATGGCTCTYCTCATCTCAGTTTCAGCAGCCCTGTAAAAACAATCTGTTAGTCTCCAGTATTGATTTTCTTTACACWGAGAGGCTGTGTGTAAATTGACTTCTGCAATAGAAGTCATACAGTATGGGTACATCAAGCATCTGACACACTCATCGTCTTCTCACCACATTTTTGTCTTACCAGCCAATTAAAGTGTTATTGGTTGGAACAGGAGACAGTTTTCAATCATTAATATTTCTTSAGCCAGAAGKATTAGGTCCTTTCAGATTTAACATGGGAGACAAGAAGTCTGTTTTCTAGAGCGATGGGGGAAATGTTTTATTCAGTGGTATCAAAACAAGTGTGCTCACATCCTGCAGAATTTAGAAGCAACAGTAATTTTTTGAAGAAATTTAGCATGCAAGAGATACAGAGAGTTTCTCATGGTTTGTAACAAGTCATTCCTTCAAGTGGTGCCTGGGTAGAGCAGTGTGCTCTACACAGAGATGAATCTCCCTCCCCCAAGATACTCGTTTGGAGCAGCAGGCAGACCAGGGACTGGCAGTCAATGCATTTTGGCTCTGGTCCACTGGTGTCAAGAAACATCAGCAGCAGTTCTAACATGCTTTAAAAAGCAGACACTCCTCTTCCCCAGGGGCCAGAGACACCACTTGGCTACACAGGCAACTCCCTGAACTGCAAAGTATGGAAAAGCGCCTGAGGGATCTTTAAAATGAATTCGCAAACAACTCCAGAYCCAGGCAGTGGGATAACCTGATGTGACTATCCCACCAAGGGTGACAAAAAGAGAAGGGAGCTAAAGACTGTATAGGACCTGTTTGATTCCAATGCTTCTTCTCACTGTCCCAGAAAAGTATTTTGGCAGATAGTCCTGCCTTCTTCCACTTCCTACATTAAATGCACTGCAAACTACTAACCAAAAGTAAGAGCTAACAATTCTAATAACAAATGTAGTCATTACATATTTTAAGGTGAAATCTGATATGAACTTCAAAAATAATGAAGATGAGAAAATGTTCAGAGACATACTGGGAAAAACCAAAAAGGCAGAAATGTTGTTTAGGTGCTGATTTTTACAGAAGTATTCCTGGAAGCCTCTATTGCCCGCAGTCTGAGACAAAACAGTTTGTAGATTATAAAGTTAAAGATTGATACCTTGCTTCCTCATATAAATGAATTCTCTGGTTATCACAATTACTTCAAGACACTAAAGAATATCTCCTACCTAAGTTTAATAAACAAAAAGTAGTTGGATATCTATAAGCAGGTTGATTAAATGTTTAGTTAGGCAGAGCAGGCAGTACTACAGCAACAGCTGAAGCAAGAGCTGGAATGTTTCTGGCTGCCAGTGAGCTAGTTACCACCAGCACTCCTTCCCTCACCAGTTTCCRCACTCAGAAAGGATTCAGTTTTCAATATGGACATAATCCAAATTCTATGGAGTTTTATTCATGTTTTAAGAAAGAAAACTAAGCAGTTTTACCTCAACACACCTAAAACAGGAACACAAAATTTGACCATAAGCCTAAAATGGCATGATTACTACCAGCATAATAAAAACAAAAAGACACAATAATTTATGCCAGAAATCTAGACTTCTTTTCTGACCAAAAAGAAAAAAAAAGGCAAAAAAAAAGAGCACTATGTGCTTCAGGTACTATCTTTTAAAATGTAAAGCCACCAACTGTAAGGGCTCGGGGCATTTTTGAGTCTAAAGTGTGTCAAAATGTTATAAACCAGTCCTAAAGTAGAACTAATCACCTGTACCATGGTAGAGTTAATTTAGATGTCTACTTCAAAAAAGTTATTACTTAAGTGCTAAAATAAGTTATGCTCTTAAGCCACTAACATACATTTCCTAAGTAGTGCTAAATTAGTTCCAGGAAATATTAGTAGCATATTTCTTCCGGAGTCTGCAGACATCTATTCATTAGAAATGAGTTACAAGGTAGTAAGTGACCTACTGCAGAATCACTGTCTTAATACTTCTGCCCCTCAGCRGTGGTCATCACTTGAGCCTGGTGATGCCCAGAAGAAGAACAGCAGTAAAGCACATTTACAATCTGTTTAAACTTCACCCCAGAGTGAAAGTCCAAGCAAGCTCATTCCAAGCAAGTGTTGGTCTTTTGTTTATGTCTTTCTATATTTTATGAGAGGGGTGGGAAAGATCCTAGTGCCTAAAAGGTTTAAAAGTCATATTTAAATACGTGAAATAATGTGGAAAGAAACATCATATAACTGAGTTACTCCATTAAAAAATTGTATCAAATGCAAAAAGCTTATCTGCAAATAAGAAGGCAGACCATGTGACCTAGGAGATCCTTCCCAGTTCTGTGTTCTGGAAAGTAATCCTATTAAGACAGTCTGGTAAGAGGATTTTCATTAGGCATTGATTGTGCCATCATTTGCATTTATGAACAGTCCAACRCAGAGGACTGAAGTGTGCTGCTCTTGTTGGCAGCATACTTAGAATGGGGAACTCTTCTGAGTCCCCACTGGAAGTGTCACCACCACTGAGCACACTAGCCATTCACTTACTTACCATTAGGTCTCCTAATTAATGCTATCTTCTATAYTACCATTGCCTTACAGGCTCAACAGTATTACATTGAATTAATTATCTACAAGCATTGTAATTATTAAAGACCTATAGKAACATGTTATGATTTTTCTCTATATTCAGATCCACTAGATCTATGCTGCTGATAAGTATCTCATGGATTGAAAATACACAAGATGCCTTCTGGGGCTGCGATCTGTGTGTTCCCTGAAAATAGTTTAAGATGCCATGTGGAACTGGTTCCTAGAATAGATATCATTCTCCCAGGGTGGGGGTAGTAGTGGAGCAGGGGGGAGGTAACAGTTCTGCTAATGAAATGGGATCCTCGGAATTAAATACTTATCACTTCAAAGAAGATTTTATTTGTTTCAGTGTGTACCTCTGCCCAAACAATTCCTTGTTCCAAGAAGATCTTTAACAGGCTAAATTTATTCTGTCCTTTGAAATACAGTCATACTGCTGCTGTCAGACTGCATACAATTAAGATTTTATCCCCCTTCTCCAGATTAATAAGTTCTAGAAATCTTGACTTCCAAATTCTATGTGTCACATGGGAGAACACCAAAAGAAGCTGCTAATGTTTCACAACAGGCAGCCAAAAGTTGCAGTGACAAAGATGGATGGCATGTCTAACCTACTCAATTTGTGCTGTCAAATAGAAGTTTCTGGAGTTAGATGTAAGGCAGGGAAAAATGAGAACTTAGCTTTTGAATACTGCAGGCAAGACACAAGGCTGGAGGAATGGATTGATACTGCTGCTGCTGCTTTATCATCTGTGGTGACAAGGTGACCATAACTCAGACGGAATCAGGTTAGAGATGGGATAGGTTTTTCTTTTCCCCCAWCAGTATCTCCTGCACTGTCGGAATATTATGTAAAGTACATAGACATTGTGTACAGTGATGTGCTTTACAAAAAGGGATAGATTKTTTTGGTTGRGTTTGAGGCCCATTACAATGTTTTWAAAGTGGCAGATAACCTGTTCTAAAGGAAGAATTATGAGAATGCAGCCGGGACCTCAGCCAGCCTTTGCAAGGYATGAATCAAAAGAGAATTGGATTAGGGTTGTCATGAGAGTAAACTATCAAAGTACTTGTTTTAGTTGAAGTTAGACTTAATTTCACATCTTTTTATTTAGCTACAACACCTGTTTAGGAATATTCACTRCACCTTATAAGAAGAGTTAAATCATTCCATGAAATAGATATTTTCCTCATTTTAATCAGGGTTATTTTTGTTTCAGGCATTTGCTTCCCCAGCAGAGGTTAGATCAGCTGTTACAAAGCTCTGAGAATAAGGAGAGTTCCCACTGTCATAACACAGGGTTACCAGGGACCAACAGTGCTCAAGTCAGCCCAGCACCTTCAACAAAGCACAACATAACCTGCTCTCAGCTATCTGTGGATGGCTCATCCAAGCTGTAGCTTAATTGTGCTACAAGTACAGACACGTTCAAGCTACACTCAAGTCCAAAGCAATAAAACAAATTTTTGTGATAAACCTGAATGGTAAAAAGGGGTAAACTAATGACTAGTTCCCCCTCTTCCCTTTCAGCTGTACATTCACTGCATTATTTGTAGCAGAGTTTACCATTCATTTTTTATCCAGTTTTTTCATTGTATCCATGTTCTCCCACCCACCCCCTCCTCTCCTCTGTTACCCTGGATAATCAAGTACCGGTTCTATGTAAAACAATTTGCCTGAAGGAACCAGAGTCTTTGCAGCCACAAAGATTGGAAGCTACTGTTAATAAGAAGCACAATTATAAAATCTTAAGCAATGTAAGAAATCCATTATTTAGTCACCTTGTTATAAAACAACCACACCTATTGCTACAGCAAAGAGACCAGTTGAATCTTGAACAGAGAAGGAAAGACAAAGAAATTGCTATGGAATAGCTGCTGGAAGATAATCTGTGTCACGAAGCTTTAAACTGGAATTCAAGAATATTGCTGCTGATTCAGATAAAAACAATGAGATGTGACCAGTGCAGAAATGACATCTAGACTAAACAAAGATCAAATAGTAGAAAAATCATTTTCTTGGAATCATAGAATGGTTTGGGTTGGAAGGGATCTTAAAGCTCATCTACTTCCAATCCCCCTGCTGCAGGGACAGCAACATCTTCCACTTGGCCAGCACATCCAACTTCAACTTGAACACTTCAAGGGATGGAAAGTCCACAACTTCTCTGGACAACCTGTTCAAGTGCCTCACCACCCTTACAGTGGTGTATTTCTTCCTAATACCTCATCTAAACCTGCCCTTAGTCAGTTTAAGGTCATTCCATCYGTCCTTTCACTACATGCCTCTCTCTAGCTCTCTTGCAGGCCCCCTTTAAGACCCCCCTGAAGCCTCCTCTTCTCCAGGCTGAACAATCCCAACTTCCAGCCTGAACAGGAGAGATGCTCCAGCCCTCTGATCATCTTTGTGGGCCTCCTCTGGACTTACCCCACAGGTCCATGTCCTTTCTATGCTGGCAGCCCCAGAGCTGGACACTCCAGGAGGTACTCCAGGARGGGTCTCACAAGAGTGGAGTAAATGGGGAAAAACTGCCTCGTTTGACCTCCTGGCCACATTGTTTTTAATGTGGTTCGGGATGCAGTCGGGTGTCAGGGATGCAAGTGCACACTCCCAACTCATGTTGAGGTTCTTGTCRACCAACACCCTCAAGTCCTTCTGCTCAGGGTTGCTCTCAATCCATTCTGCACCCCGCTTATGTTTGTGGTTGGGACTGCCTAGACCCATGTGCAGAACCTTGCACTTGACCTTGATAAACTTCTCTCCTGGAATTCCTTTGCGCTGTTGTACAAATTTTGCATGCAAAAAGAAGGAAAGTTYAGCAGCTGAAGGGTGGTGCATTTCCTGCTAGAGTAGGGTTTTTAGAACTGAAGGTGAAGTTTTAAGAAGTGCATTTAGAAACAAAAGCACCATCAGGTGCTTGGCACCCTCACAGGTGTTTAAGCCCACTCCTGTCAAAGAAACAGCATGCATTTTACAAGGTTTGTTTTAAAACAACATGCATTTTTTAAGCTTCTCCTTTTCTGCTCTTGGGATTCAARTACCTTTCTCTGGTTGCTACATGACAGAATAAGCCTTTGCTACGCCTGTGTCCTTTACAGGTTTCTGATCACAGCAACTCTTCAACTGATGCATATATGTTGAGTAGTACCCCGACCTCAAGAGAGTGCACGAAAATTCATGTACAACATGGCGATCTGTAATGGCTGTCCAAAAGAAATAATCCAAATAAAGTTCTAAGCAATTTGATGGACCTCTAAATACTTTACTCCAATGAATCTAGACTGCAATACTCAATCTCCCAAAGAAATCCTTTATTACACTTTCTACTGACCTGCATCTTTTTGAAGGAGTGACACTCTCTCTAGTTCTCAAAATCCTTTTCAGTTTCTTTCCACTTTTGATCCATTTAGAAAGTAATCCACATGCAATTACCATTTCTGAGGTCTTTGTCCAAGTTAGAAGAAGTCCATTCAAAGAGTGAGACTGTAGGCAAAAGTTTGTTTCTGTCGTGTTTTATTCGGTGGATTTTCTTACCAATCGCCTTTCTGATGAATGAATAATCAGTTTCAAGCATTATCTCACTAGAGCCTGAGGCGTAAGTAGTACCTGATCACACCATCAGGTCCACATCACCACATGGCAGCCTTAGCAGCATGCTGACCCAGCTGTTTTGGAAAAGACAATGTGTGAAGGGAAATGTTAGCATATCCCAGCAGCTTCAGAAAGACAAACAAAGGGGGTGTTCTCCAGCACTGCAGTCACTGAGCAACCAGGCAAAGGGGGCTCCCAATCCATCCAGGACTGAGTTAAATTGTTTCCATCACTCCCATACTCCACTGCCAMCAAGAAATCCCTTACCCATTTCACAGCTTTGTGCCACTCCCATCATTGCAGTATCCATACCAGGAGATGAAAGACAAATCTTATAGATTTGTACTCCTAAAGGAAATGCTTTAAGGGCCTTTATGGGCAGCTCTTCCAACTGTATTTTATTGTACAATKAATTTTTAAACACAATCCCAGAGTATTTCCATTYYTAGAACRGAGAAAGAATAAGCTTGGACATAAYACCAGACCAACATCATATCCTTTGCCAAGCACTGACTTCTATACATCCGTAGACATACTCTAATAAAATAGCTGATTACTCAGCTAAGCTCAGCAGTATCTCAGAAAGCCAGTCTTATATTCAGCTTTTAGAGTGCAGAGTCTAAGGGCACATTTGATTTGCACATGTAAATCTCTACATTAAAAAATATTCAGCAAAAACATATAGCACAACCAAAATCTTTCTTCGTTATTGTGCAAAAAATCTGTGTCATTTATAGCAAATGCTATAATTGTGGGTAGACAGGATCCCCAAGCACAGAAATTCACCTGCAATGTTGAATGGTTTCTGGGGTCAAATCCAATGGTCTCTTATTTCATATACAAAGCTGTACAAGTTTGGCAGGTGCACACAGTATAGATTATACATCTGCAAAACTGGTCTGTCACCACTTTCATGCTGAATTACAAGTTGCAAACCATTAGGGAATGAATAGGGATGATGTAAGTTGTTCAGGGCAGCATTATTTTGCAATTCTTAACCAATAAKGAACTTAACCCAAAACACAAAGCATCTATGGAAAAGCTATTTTTGTACCAAGACACCTAGTATGGGTCAACACTGAAGCCAGTTCAAATCTTGCAACTGAGGTATTGCATTTTCAGTATACTAACCTGACACTATAACCTCAGTTTCAGCATTCACAGAAACCAGAATGAACAGGTTATAAAACCTGTTTAAAAAAAAAAAAAAAACAACTTTTTTTTTTATTTTTTAAATGAAGCAGTCCCAGAAGCAAACAGACAGATGGACACTCACCTGAAACACCTGACCTGCGTATGTTATCCTGACAGGTTCTGGTGTCAAACAAATCCTGCTTAAATCTCTCTGGTCCTATTAAAGTTTTCTACCTTGATAACCTTTACCATGTAARGACCAGGTAAAGGGTCTTCTATCCCAAAAGTCTGCATCATGTGGAAATAACCTTTCCAAAACTGATCTTTGTGTCATATAACTRTGGTCTGCATTAAAAATGGTCTCAAATAGCTCCTTCTAAAAAACACCCCCAACACCATTCTATTGCTTGGCATCCAATTTTACAACTAAAAACGTACCAGTAAAGATCCACTAGGAAAAGAACACAAACAAACCTGTCTTGTTATTTCCCAACCTCATCTCCTAAACTCTGTCAMCATGCCAAGACAGGCTTATAGCTGACTTAACTTGCAAACACTTGAGAGACAATGAATACATGTTTAGTTTTGAATAAAGGGAATCTTTCTGCAAGTATCCACTTACTGATAAATCTCAGCRTAATAGCAAACATTTAAATGGAAAACAGTGAGCAGGCATTACATTTATTCAGTCCCACAAAGAGACATGCAAGGCTTCTTACAGACTTTCAGTGCACCACCCTGCAAACACCCTCAATTTATTTCTGCTTTTCCCAGAAATGAAGTGCACTGCTCCTCAGAAATGGAGCTCTGAATCAGAACAGCGTTGGTTAGCTCTTCCAGGATTAACAAACAATTCAATGGCTATTTCTGACARCCTGGTGGATTTTAGATTTTCCAGAACCTAAATGTCACCAGAAAGTTATTGCAAATATTCCACAGAAGTTAAAGTTAGCAATTCCCAACCCCCTCCCAACCTGTCCTCAGACAGGGTTATTAACTGTCTGCATAGGTGATTAAATTTCAGCCTGAGAGCTACGTCTCTAAGCCTAGAAGTAATTCAAGCAGATTCAAGCAAAGCATCTTGCATTAAATTGCCATTGTCTTTAATCACTACACTCATCACGCATCTTCAACTTTATTCTGGTAGTATATTAATTGCTTGACCTTTTCGCTACCCTGATCTGTGCTGACTCTGGATAGAGTTCATGCATAATRGCAAAGAAGAGCAAAAGATGACCTAAGCATTTTGCCCTTGGCCTTCAAATCTAAAAATATTTTCTTCTGTTATGTTAAACCACTTTTCCCCCCTGAAAGTCACTTCAGAAACCAAATCAACAAAACAGTTATTTTTATATATATATGGTCTCCACCTTAATGGAGAGCCCCCCTTCTAAAGCAAACCCCCTTCTGCTTTAGTTGGAAGCAAAAACCATAATAAGAAAAAGAATGAAATATTTTCCTCCAACAAGCCTGTGATTTGAATCTGTGAAGGACAGCAACAATTCCACCGAGCTTTCCTTTGGTCCTACGTACCACATCCTTTCTTATGAATAGAACACATACACCTGTATGTCAAAAGTCACATACAGCACATGGCCCAAACAGGCCTGGTGATTTTGAACAGGGAGAGTCAAACYAGAGGACAGATCCAGCAGGCCAGGTACTAACTACATTATCAGCTCGCATGAACACAGAATCATCAGTTCACGCAAACAACTGTAAACGCTTCTGACGTCAGAAAAATCCTCACAGCTTACAGGTTATGTGGCCAAACAAGTCATGACACTGGAGAGTCAAGTCCCCTCAAGATGAAGACTAATAACTGCTTATTTTTATTATTTTTAACTAGTTTCCATTTGCATCTYTCCTTCCCACTGCTCATGGATGTGAACAGTTAAAGAGGTTTAACTTGCCACATGCATGTTTTTCATGTGTCCTTGTAAAAAAATTGCCAATAAACTGCTTTTGAGATTAAAGGAGTTTCTTTAAACATTTGTATCATGTGTGTGCTAGATGTACCATCCGGGTTTTTTATGTTTTCACATCCACTCAAAACATCCACACTTCAAGGATTGTCAGGCTCTTGTCTTCCTAGCTCCAGCATGCCCAGGAGCCCTGGTGTGACATGTTGGCTCCTAGACATGCTAGCTGCAAAATTCACATCCAGCTTCAACAAATCTCACTTCAGAAGTCTCTAATAAAAGTGAATTAGACTACTGATGTGAAAAGTATGTGTGAACCTCAGTTTAGCCTTAACGTTCTGATCCTTTTTATGAGGGTAAATACCCAAGGTGGCAGGGAGGCAGGATCCCCTGGGGATTAGAAGGTCTACATTTTTAATGAAGCTTTGACAAAACAAAGTACTGGTACTTCCTTTACTCACATCGTTATCTCCWCAAGGAAGACAACAGTTGCCATTCCTTTGAACAATCTTGAAACATCCTCCTGCTCGCTCATCTGTCCTCTACGAAAGATAATTCATWCTGCCAACACTCCCTCTTTACCCAGAGTAACAGACAAACAGCTTTGATACCTACAAATCAGGCATACAACCCCCCGGTGTTTTCGATTCTCGACCTAATGATCTCCTAATTGGTTACTGAGATTTCCTAGCCAGTGTCTACCCCGCTCCTATAGGTCGGGGAAACGCACAACCACGATCCAGAAGGGACCTTACACGCACCGGCATCTTTCCTCCCAACAGCCGCCTCCGCACAGCCYCCGCGCAGGTCCCGCTCCCTCCTGCTCGCCCTGCGCCCAGCGCACCGCTCTCCCCTCCGACCCGCCGGGCTCCCCGGGGCTGGGCCAGCTCGCGTCTAACGGAGACCGACACCCGCCCMGCCCGTGGAAGGCGCCTCCGAGCCYCGGTCCGCCCTGCCCKGGAAGGYTGCGGGAACAGGGGCTCCCGGTCAGCACCTCCASGAGCCAACCTCCTGGCACCCCCGGACCTGCCGCAGCCGCCGGGGCCCCCCGGAGGAAAGGGATCGTTCCGTGCCTGGCCACCGCAGCCACCGCCCGTCCCCAAAGGGCGGTCCCTTCCCATTCACCTCGGGAGGTACGGGGGGCACCCTTTCTAAAGGACTGGGGGCACCTTTCACCATCCCCTGCGGCGGGGCACCACTGAGGCGCGGGGCAGCGGCAGGGTGGGGGCGGCGGACCGGGAATGTCATTTAGAGGTGGCGGTGACAGCGCTCCTCTGCCCACCGCCGAAATGCGATTCGGGGCGGGAGGAGAACGCCGGGGGCGAGGGAGGCAGCGGCAGGAGAGGGGACTGCGGCGACAGCAATCGCGCCGGGGACCCCGCGACCCCGGCTCCGCACCTCGCAGCCGTAGAGCTGCCCCAGCTGCTCCACGATCCACTCCTCGAGCACCAGCCGCTTCCGCAGCTCCTTCCGATCGTATTTCACCGTCACTTTCCCTTGCTGGTGGCGCCGCTGCTGGACCTGCACCACTGCCGCCGCTGCCGACACCGAGTCCTCCCGGGAGGAGCTGCCGGAGGAGCCGCCGCTCCCGCCGCCGCCGCGGGGGCTCTGGAAGAAAACGCGGTTCCCGCCGCCTCCGCCCGCTGCTGCCGCCGCCTCGCTACCCCCGGTCGCCACCGACATGCTCCGCTCCGCCGCGGCTCCCGCCGAGCCGAAAGGCGCCCGCCGCCGCTACCGCCGGGCCGCAGCAGCCGCCGGTCGCGCGTGTGCTCCGCTCCCCCGCACCTGCCGCTTAAAGCCTCGCATGGCTCGGCGGCGCAGCGGCCCCGCCGCCGGGGGTGGGCCCGGGCCGGCTGGGGCGGGGACAGACGAGGGGCGGTGCTGCTCGGCACGGCACGGCACGGCACGGTTCTGCACGGCACGGCTTGGAGCGGCTCGGCTCGGTACAGCGTGCCTGGCGCCAGCAGTTTGGAGCGAAGTGTGGAACACGCCGAGAGCCGCCGTGCCGCCGGCAGAACCTCTGGGCCGCCCCGGGGCCGGCGAGGCGCGGGCGGCTGCTCCTCGCTGTCGGCGGAGGCGGAGTGCCCGCGGCAGGGCGCTCCCCGGGYGTGTACACTTGCTGGGTGGTTCATGGGTTTTGTTTTTTGGKTTTTTTTCTGTAAGGAAATTCAGTATTGCCCCGTCATGCACACTACGTTGTATATGTTGYATACGTGCAGTATTAAAATGCTGTATGCGACCGTTTTCTTCTCTTCGTGATGAGGGTGGGTGTGTGTGAATGATTTCATGATAGTGAACCCAAACAGCATRTATTTCAAGCTATCAGCACTCAGTGCAACAATTAGCCACGTGGAGATTGCTTTCTAAAACACCCAGGTTAGCATCAGTGCTTTCAGCAGGTTYRTGTCTCTTGGGAGATATYGAGTGAAATCACTGATGGTCCATCYTACGCACCAAAAYGTGCCTATGACTSCAAGTAAGCAGCCAGCGTAACACARGTGCTGGTGAGGGACCCCAGACCATCCCCATTAGCAAAGAGGTTCACCTGTGACAAGGGGCAGAAGTCAACCTCCTGTAAGTGCCAACCGGGGACTGGAAGTGCTTGGTGTACCCAACTTGGGTGTGGCTTTGGGAACCATCCCCTACACACACTGACCTCCAGCAAGGAGCAGAGGGGAAGGAGGCATGGATCCCTAGCCACATCTACCATATCTGCTTTARTCACATGCTTGTTGCTGTTTGGCATGGCCATGTGGTACCAGTGACATTTCAGCTTCTGCTCTCTGCATGTGGCACACCACTGAGCAAGAGTCTAGCATGAGGCATTTAAGCTTCATCAGGCTGTTTAGGTAAAACACAGATTGTGGCACTAAAGGGATCRTAATCTGATAAAATCTTATTATGGGTCTGAAATGCTATGATAGCTTTTAGATTTTCATCTGAAAAAAGCACTAGTTCTTCAAAGCAAAGCATATGGAGTTACGCTTTTTATCTGTGTGTAGGGACCACTTGATTTTCAGAGATACTGAACAAATGCAACTAGGTACCAGTGTTGATCACATTTGAAGCTTGGAATGCAAGCAGAGCTTGAGAAAAAGTAATATCCYGTAAATCTGAGTTTGCACAAGAAGCCTGCCCTATTCACAGGACAGCCACTATCCAAGTGAATCTCGACCTCAAGCTGGGCAGTGCTGCCTGCCTGGCTTTTATAACTCCAGGCTTGTGTAAGTGCAGTAGGAAAATACCATCATCAACAACTTGTTCTTAGAGAAACCAACAAGAACACAAAAGAGTTTTTGAAAGAGGGGAGTGGCTGTTTTTTTAAACTTTTGTGTTTGGAGTGGCCTATAATTTGTGTCTTCAGCTCTGCATGTCATGTTGGAAGTCTGGTGCTGACGTTCTCAGCCGCAAAATTTGAAACTTTCCTGTTCAGAGCAGCAACATTTTCATCTTTATAGGCTGATGTTTACAGTTGCTGAGAAAAAAAAAAATTGATTAATGCAAAAGAAAGTCAGCATTGCTCAARAGGCTTTTTTAAGCCATATTAAGCATCATGCTTGGGATATGTTCCAGAAGAGATAAAGTAGTAATTTCCAAACTTTCACCATAACAGGGTGTTTTCTGGAGCCAAAAGAATACTGAGGTGTTTCACATTGGACCTAAACTGACTAGAAAACACTGAGCTTTTTCTTCTTTGCTGTAGCAAATATGAGGTGAACAGAGGGCTAAAATATTTTCTTTGAGTGTGAGAATCCAGAAGGTCTCAGCTGAAGAACTTTTCCAATACTGTCACTGACAGGATATTGTAATCACTGCAGACATTTAAAATCTGGTACCCGCTATTCAAATAACACTTCCACAACACTCTGAAAGTAGAAAATGAGACACTGGTGATTAAAAAGCATGTCCTCAGAGGTTATCATTTCAAAGTTACAATTCTAACATAATGCATAGTGCTTAGTAAATGTGGGTGGATGAGAAACTGGTAGAACTGCCAGCATTGTCATGAGGCAGTTCTCTGTGCCATTGGTTTTTCATACAGCTTTTAAAGCGAGCGCATTCCTCAGGAAGCCAGAGCAAAARCGGCTGCCAAGAATCTTTTCTGCAATGATTTCCCTTCATTTGAAAGAAAGAACTAGTTGTTTGAAAGTCAAAGTTGAGYAAAAATGTTTAGATCTGCTAACATCCTGGGAATGAGCAATGCAGTCCAGTGTGGGCACAATCCCTACTTTACTCCTGAGTGGCCGGAGGCATATGAGAGCACTTCTTGAAGAGAGAAGTTTCTTCACAAATACTTCTCCATACCACAACAGAACTGTTAATGGTTACACTCATAACAAAGACAAGAGTTAACCTGGCAGAGGGAGGAACAATCCTTCCCCACACTTCARTCTTAGTTTTAGACCTCCCTTAAGGAGTGAATTCAGGGCATAAGAAATTAGGCTTCATAGAAAAGGTCCTTTCAGCAGCTGAATCAACATCACAATGCAGCATTTCATCTAAAGCTAATGGTTGATCAATAAAGCCAAAGSGGAGATAAAATACTACATCACTGAAATATTGTGCTCTTTCAGTGTAATCATGTCTAGACCTCTCACACAAGAGCATTGTATCAGGTGACAGGATAAGTAAAGAACAGACAACATGAAATAGGAAACACCAAAGGCAGAGGAACACTTGCATAACCTGAACTTCCTTTTGTTTCTTTCCCAAAGAGTGGATGTGGGAATCTCCCATGAATGTAAGCAACATAAGGCTGTATCTGCTTCCCATGTATACGTCATACGGTCCTAATCTGTTTTCCAGTTTAAAAAAATAMTACAGAACACATGGAGTAATTTTTCAGGAGTCTTAGGCAATGGCCCTTAGGGATTCAAGACCTTGAGTGTTAATTGCCTTTTCACCTTTAGTAAYCCTGTATGACAGCACATATATTCTCTTCCTGAACAATTGGTACTTCCCATCAACACTGGCCACAAATGTCAGCGTTGACTCATTTCTGTGGCTAGGAGGTTCTTCTCCAGGTAAGTTKGCTATTTAGGAAATGAACTTTAGATTTTTTATCTCCAGCGATGTGCCCATTTTCCTGTGCTGTCAAATACAGCCAAAACCAAGACCCATTTTGTAATGCTGCTCTCCACAAGTTTTCCTTCCCCAGAGGCTGCTCACAGGAAAGACCCCTGCAGCATCTGTCTTCTCCATGGATTTCCATTGTTTCTTAGCAACTTCTCTTCCATGCTCTTTTCTGAACAACTTTGGAAACAAGTAGTTGCTGGACCCTGAAATAAACCAGTGTGTGTCATGAAATTTCATTCTCCTCAGAATTTGTTATTTTCCTTAGGCAYTTGCTCTTTCAGGGATCCACGTGAGTGCAGTTCTGGTGGTTTCTACCTCATAGGATGATGTGTTCATGGAGAAATTAAGTGGAGTGCAAGACTCATAGTTGGAGATGTTCAGCAACCCAGATTTGTTTAAAACTGCAAAGTACACACCAGTTGGTGATTTTATTTCCTTGTTGAAATGCACATTTGTTTTTACATCTTCTCAGAATCATTGGAGTAATTTCATGCTTGTAGTCCTCGTCTTGTTAACAAAATAACTCAAGTCAAGAGTTGCCAGGGAATCTCCTAGGTGTGTAATCATAGACTCCATTATTTTTGCAATACCAGATGGTCTTTGCCTACTGGGTAACCCTGCCTTTTAAAAGCTCTATGTGGCATCTTGCTGGTGAGCTGTGAGACTTTGCTCCAGGCTCACCAGTGAAATTCACTGTTGCAGGGCTTCTCTTTTGCATGATTATTGGAAACTTCCATCAACCAGATAGTCTGTCTTATGCCTGATGATGGCATCTGAGGAGTCTGAAGACACCATCCAGAGTTATTTGATGTTATTTTTGTGTAAGAAAAGTGCTTCATCGGTGAGAAGCCTTGACATCCCATTAAGCTCAGAGGAGGTCTCACCCCTCTGGTGTGGGTATGGGGTCAAAGTTGTGCATTGCCTTGTCTGGATCAGTGTTGCCATCRTCCTGATCAGTAAGCCAAAGCAGTTCAGGGGGATAGTGCCATAGTTCATAAACCACTGCAGAACTAACTTTTGCTTTCATCACAGCAGCATCCCATGTGTGTTAGACGATGCATAAGTGCCATTTTTGAGTTTCCTATTTGAATTTAGCTTGGGGCTATGAGCTGATAATGGGCTCTGTGTCTCTAAGTGATTTTCTACTTTGCATGTCCTAATTAATGCCCCTCCCTCTGACTGATAATTTTCTTGTATTTCCAGATGTATTGTGAGTTTGTTTTCATTTATAATTGCTTTTCATCTATTTATGATATTGATGCTCCATATTCCAAAGACACAGTGTTTGTGTCAATCTATCTAAGCATTATTGACTTCTCGTTCTTGTAGTCATCCTTTAGATGCTCCAAACCCTTACACTTTTASTTTGTTTTGCCTTTATTACAAAGCTCATCACAGTCTTGCTCACACAAATGTTTGTTACCAAGGGCTRCTTTTTCTTTTGTTCTTCCTTGTCAAGAGGAAAGTTCATTGCTCAAGCTGCTGCTGTATTTATTACCTGTGGTCAAAACAGTAGCTCTAATAATACTAGTCAGATAAATTAATGGCACGAAGCAAATATTTGTTATATTGAAGTGTTTGCTCTGGTCCTTCTTGCTTGTAATATTGTCTGTTTATAGCCTGACATTCTGATAATGAAACTTGGGAAGATTTGCATTTCAAGAGGAGAACATTTGATACTCTTAAGTTACACTTGCCAAAATATATTCAGGTACAAGGTAAGTGCTACAGGAGAGAGAGAAAAAATAGAGGGAAGAATAAATTTCTGCACATGCACTCATTATTTCGTACACAGTGCACACAATGACAATTTCATCATGTCTCAGAGCAGAGATTCAAGTGTGAGATGTGACTGTAGCCTCATTTCTTCCCTATGCCAGTAGTGGCTAGAGACCACAATGCTCTGAATCTACTACTGGTGGCCATATCTCTGTGGTGGAATTCTCATCTTACCCTCATGGTGTAGGACCATGTGATGCACCCATGTAGCTGCTCCCAGACAAGAAGGCTAATTAGGACCCCTCTATACCAACTGTCCATAGGAGCCATSTCTCCTTCCCCCACTTCTGCTGATGGCTGCCCAGCTGGTGTCCTCAGAAGGCAGAAACCTGCCCTTTGGGCTCTTCATGCATCCCTGTCTTGGCAGCTTACACGGGATCCTGAACGTTTGGCTCTGGCTCGCCCAGCAGCTCTTGCAGCAGTGGTGGGAAAGGACTCTGGAGTCCTTTAGAGCAGGAGGTCTCTGTGGAAGGGCTCCAGTGTGCAGAGGCAGACAGTCTGGGTACCCGCTGTTGTGTTTCACAAATTAGAAATTCAGAGATGTCAAGTGTCAGGTACAACACCTCCGCACATCTCTGGTGCCCGCTGTTCAGTCACGTTAGGGTGCACAGTCTGTGCTGTCACAGCACTTTGTGTGGACRATAAGGAGTAACTAAAGGAGTGGGTAACCTCTGTTTACTTGCACTTGCCCTCAATAACATCAGCAATTCTGGTACAAATAGCCTATGATTGCTCACCTGAGCACTGCCATCTGAGCTGTCACTTTTATTTAGAAAGATGTGACAGCCATCCTTTTTTCTGGAAGGGATTAGTGGGGAAGTAGGGAATCAATAAAGGCAAAGATTTGAAAAAAAAAAAAAGCCAACAGCAAAACAAACCAGGAAGCAGGGCTGGACAATTAACATCCCACAGCCTCTAGTAATATTGATTGTTGTTTTGCCCTTGAATCCCACTCTGCTTACACAGAAGTATTAACCCTTTGGTAAAATGAAAAGGGAGAAAATGAGTTTAAGTATTTATATTAGTTCATAAAAAGAGAACAACAAAAATAGCAAAAAATAGTATTGGTTAGAGAGCAAGACACTAATATCTAGAYTGATAATTGTCAGGATCAGTAATCTGCCAGACTGGTACCTGTCACCTCTGCTAAACACTCCATTTCACTTGCACTCAAAAAATAATGAAGAATGATAATATGTTATTCTGCATGACTTGGCCAGCCTGTAAAGGAGGGACATAATGTGGTTTACCCATTTTGCTTGGCAATTGGTGAGTGAAGAAATTTAGATGCTTGAATCTGGGAAACCTGAAAAACAAAAAAAAAAAGCAAGCTAGGCTGAAAGCAATGACTCAAAAATTTTGAGGCCAGTAGTCCTGCTTTCCTTCAGGTCCTCTCATTCCTGCTTCTCAGTGCATTCTGAAGAAGAATGTATGCAGAGTGAGCCCAAGATTATCTGAAAATTGGCAGCTAAAACCTGGTTGTTCTTGGTTGTTGCACAAGATAGACATGCTAAACTTCCCAAGTCCTTAGGTACCTYCTTTGTGAAAGCAGGAACCCTACTGAGCTGTTTAGCTTGGAAAGAGCCTGTGCCCTTTCTGGCTATAACAAGAGATGCCAAGAGCACATTAAAAACATGAAGTAATGGATGCCATCCCAGTGCATGTTCTTTCAAGCTAAATGCCATTTTGGTGGGGGARGCATAAAAAATCAAGAAGGCTTGCTGATGAAAGCTCTCAGATAGGGTTTGAATAGACAATAAAATGAGGAGCAGAAGTAGAACAAGCTTCCCTACTTAGGTGCCTTTCTGAAAGGTTTTTATAAGAGTGCCAAACACTTTTCAAGTTGTGGTGGGGTATTCCAAGCTGCAACACAAAATCTAGTAAATTAAAAACATGGAAAGCACAGGAATTGAAAACAGGAGATCTGCAATAGGTAGAATTGCAACAAAATTAGTTCATCAGTTTTATATGTATATCAGAGGATGCAATTCAATCAAAGAAATGCAAATGCTCCATATTCATCTGCTGTAGTCAGCTGCACAAATATATGATTGGTAAATGTGAATTTGACAGCAGTTCTACCAACCAGGACCAACAAAGGTTGAATCACAGACTGAACATAAGTCAAAAACATGCTGTGCTGAAAAAAAGCTACATTGCAGTGGAATGTATAAAGAAGAATGTCATATAAATGGGACATGATGTAACTTTATTGTGTGAGATTCTGCAGGTAAAGGCTGTTAATTCTCCTGTTAAGAGTGTAGGACTTCAGAAGACATTGCACTAATTTGGTAGAAATTGAAAAGAAGAAACTGAAATGATTGGACATYTAAAAGACATACCCCTTTTGTAATATTCTACAGGGAAAGACTAAAGGAAACAGAAATATTTTGTTTATAAAATGCAGATGTTTTGATAAAGCTGGGGGAAATAATGTCCTCTGGATCTCATGTGGTGAGTGCAGGGAATAACAAGTCTAAACTGAAGCAAAGAAGATTTTGATGAAATGTGCTGAAAAAAAATTCAAATGGCAGGGATAGAGAAAGAACAAAATATTGCTGCCTAGGGAGACTGTGTAATCCACATCTTCAGGAAGAGAAAGACAAATATTTATTGTTTATTTATTTCTCTACAGAGASAGTTTATCCAGCCTGAAGACAATGAGATGAATCAGAACTCTCTCAGGTCTCAAGGGTCAGGAGAAGGCTCAAGCACTGATACCCACCTACTCACTAAGGCTACCAGGAGTGTCCCCATCAGAGCTCAGCCCTGCTTTGGTCACTGGCCTGAGAAAATAATCTCCAAAGATTGTCCCCAGCATCCCATATGGATAAGGCTTTCATGCATGGGGGGGAAAGTATTCCTCTGCACCATGGTATTCGCCCTCAGGGTGAAAGAAGAGGTCATGACCGCCTTTCTTGYAAAGAAAAGCCTAAAAGTGCCCTCCAGTCTTAATTTCTCTAGGTATTTCTGTAGCAAGCTATTTTTAACAAGGAGAATCCAAAAGCCCTCTCTAAATATTTGCAATTTAAATGAATAAGCTTTTATGTGCATCCAGCTCTGGGGCATTCATGCAATTTTGCTGCACTTAGTAGCTCTGTATAAATAACATAGGAAAAGAAACATTCTATGTGCATGAATAAGATATTCATAAATACAAAATAGCTCTAATAATTCACTTCATTATTACCAACAGCAAAGTCGCAATATCCTAAACACTTCCACAAATCTGCAGCAAGAGACACTCCCTATCCCAAACACTGCACAGGTTCAAAAACCATGGTCACGTAAGGACATTTTCCTAACTGAAAAAATGAGATTGTCTGTAGTAATTTTTAGTATAAGGCACCATTTCCTCCCCCAACTTAGGCTTAAGTCATTTTCCAGGAAGTTCAGCTCAGTAAGCTTTATACAATGACATGACTGCTCCAAAACTCCTTTTCTTGTACAAATATACACATTGGTTAATCTGTTAAATGCCAGCCCAGATTGCCTYCATTTAACAAGCTTCAAAGAATTGGGTAGTTCAGAGATTATTTAGGACCTTTTRCCTATTTTTCCTATATTTAACTTCTAAGAGTAATGGAAGGAKAGTGAAACACCATCGGGTTCCATAAAAACTCGTTACTCCCTTTCATCTGTAGTCAGCTTTAAAGCTATTCTGTCATTCTGGCTTTGCATGTTTCTAAGGCACCACTGARAGTCTGGGTATCAGCACTTCATAAAATCATTTCCTAAACTGCAATTCAGAGAAGTGCTGCAAAATGGACTCMTATATTTCTTGCAGTAGTGAAAATACCATCTGGAAAGTCAGGGTTACTCTCTTTTCCTTTCAAACCCCCATAAGAAAAACACCACAGGCATCAGCTAGTTAGTAACCTCTTAGTGCACTGACCTGTTTGATGTTCACAGGAGGTTAGTCAATATATTAGCCTTAGAYAGGGTACCATTAGTAATTTATGCATGAATTTTATTACATAGTTCAATCCCCATCTGCCCCACAGCCTACAAATGTCCCTCTATCATACATTACTACATAAAATGCAAATTTTAAAAAAAAAAAAGTTATTCATTCTAGTTGAATTTTGGTCCTGTGCAATGCAAAATCCATGTTATTGAGATATGTTTGCAATATTTTGCACTTAAGAAATGATAGGATGTTTCTACTTTTTAAAATGGCATCCTAGCTAATGTTAAATTAATCATTAATCATTCATGGCATTTCTAATGATTATTATTCMTATGCCCCTGTCTATTGATTCTCAAAAACTCACTAGATTGATCTCCAAAAAAAAACCCTTGGCATTTGAAGAAATGACATGTGTGCTAGCTTCTGTGAGTGAGTACATTAGTAACTAATCTCTAAAGAACAGACAATTAAATATCCCTGGTATGCTATGAACGGGAAAAGATTGCAATTTACCATGGATGATCCTGAGAATGGGAACTTAATGAATCAAAGGAMAAACAGTCAGAAATTGAAATTGATAAGATACACATGCTAAGTTGTGCTTTCTGATGATGAGGCTGTGTCTAAAGCAGCTGTTCTAGAAAATGTTAAGGTGAAATTGAAAAAACTAGAGAGRGGGACTATGAAGAAGATTGAACCAATGTTTGGTGCTGTGTGAAATGATCCTTCAGCTCAGATGTCCCATTGTTGAATTATCTATCTATGCCTATTTTTTGATATATAAGTGCACTTCACACTGGTTTTTTTTCTACCAACAGTGTGTTTATATCCATCCATCTAAATTATTTCTGGAATGATACATAGTCCAGCTCTGCAGCACTCGGAAATGAGGCAATTATAGGTAGAGTTAATAAATCCCCTTTGACTGCCTTCCCCTTTTCAGAGCTGAATCCCAAGCCCATGGTTAGGCAGCTACATTTTTTACATAGTACAGGAAGCATTTCAGAAAGGAAGCCAAATAAACCTCTTGCTTTTTTAGAAGTTGCCCAAATTGAGTCCAAAGCAGTGAGCATCATTCAGAATTGCCTTTGCTGATTGGGAATAAGAGCTRGGAGCAGCTTAGCAATGTGGTTGCAGCATTTTATTCGGGTTTATATAGCCCACATCTCACGGCTTGACTTCAGCAGAGGCCATGGGGGCTGCCCTGGCAGGCACCGGAGTAGATGGAGCAGTCTCCTGGGAGGAGGCACTTTTTTAGAGTGACTGAAGCAATCCTATAGTCTCCATCTTTCTATGTGAGTCTTTTTACTATGGAGTTGCCCTTTAGACAGTGGGGGGAAAAAAAACCCCTCCTTAGCAGTTAGTAAGATCTGTCACACCCTGAAACACTTCTGCCAGCAGTTATCATGAAAAATASTATCAAACAGCCTTTATACAGGTTTATAAGTGAAGTATTGGACTATTTGTGCATAGAGCCAATGTCTCCTGTTAGGCTTTCTCAGTTCTCTTCCCTCAGAKTTTGGGCCATAGGATTTTGGCCTACCATCTGTTAGTGGGAAAAAAAAACAAAAMCCMAMCCYWAAAAAAAAGATGCTTCCATGAAAAGAGACATGCCTGGCTTCATCTCTAGTGTGATATACCTGCTAGCAGATGCTGCACATCCCTGCATCATTCAAAAGACAGCACAGTGCTTGTGTTACATTTTTAGGAATCTCTTTCTAAAAAAAGTGAAAATTTAAAAATGGGTGTTCCTTGTTGGCTGCAGGGAAATGGAGGAATTAGTTCTGAAGTTACTCTCAATTAATAGTCCTCTATATTGCACCACACCTGGATGAATATATTATACTGTACAATATTGTTATTATTATAAGAAATAGGATGTTAACAGCAGTAATGATTTTTTTTCCATTAAGCAATTAATGAATAACCATGTGTTTGTTTAAGTTTTTTTTACCCAACTGATCTCCATCTTTCCTCTATTAGCTATGGGATTTGTGAGCCCTAAATCCTCTAGGTTCATAGATTAACATGACATGACATGCTTCATTTCATGTCAAAATATCTACAGTACTCTTACAAAAATTTAATAGAAGGTTTTAAATAAGCCACTYTCATAGCATGTTTAGGTTGTTTTATTTCTAATTTTCTTATGAGCACTGTCAATAAAGTTAGTTCTTCTTAGCAGTCATCTGCATTTTTGATAAAGTCAGATGAAGTTTTTTCTCCCTTACTGTTCCCATTAGCCACAACAAATCTTTCTCTTGCTGCCTGTGCATGTTCTGACTGTCATTTCAACAYTGACTCATAGCTGAGAAAAGATTAAGACTTTGACTCGACAGGTTATAATCCTCTGCCTGTGCCAGGAATGCAGTGCTCTGCTATCTTACAACTGCCAGTCCCTGCCTAAAGAGGCATGATGGCCCCGTCTGATGTAATTCAGTTTGTCCTGATTAGATAGGGGAGAAAATACACAYACATCTAATTGAAGCATGGGAATTATTTGATCGGATTACTAATGCACTTGGAAAATCTATGGTAACATTTATTAAATAAGTGTTTGTTCCCATGTGTAACCTGGCTCACTTCATTACATAGGATGAAGGTTGGAAACTGCATCCTGTGAAATAGTTGGAGTTTTTCCCCATTGCTGAACAGGCAGCATTTTTCATGTTCTTTCCAAATCATCCTTATGGTTCACAACAATCTCCTGTCTCTCTCTCCTGTTTTATTTTGTTGCACAAATGTGAAGAATGGCACTTGTTYTAAAGAGTGTTGCGAGAGCTTTAATATGTATTTCAGTATATTGCCTACATTGAAGAAATTTAGTTTTAATAAAATGTAGCAATACAGTTTCATGCAATACAGCTCGTGAATTTTCTTCTGTGCTCAGTTTCCTACCATCTGCTTTGCACACAGTACACAGGCTTATGGAGCAGCTTCCAGGATTTTGGCATTTTCATTGCCATGCTTCTTCCCTTMCAATGCCAAGCTTTTCTCTAATCTGAAAAGCAACATACACAGGTTATACATTAGCCAACAAAGGTGGAAGAGTGCAATTGAAGAATAATGATTTCCGTAGGAAACAGCCTGAATGCCTGGTAGGACTACATCATATCAAGTTGGCAGATACTCAYTCTCAATTTATATTTAATTGTCATTAATTGCCATATTGAGATAATGTAGCCATCCAATTTAGAAAAATGACAGAGGAGTTCTGAGGATCGTTGTAAAAGCATAGTTATCATTAATTTTGGAATCTGGAACTGTGTTTTGCTTCCCAGAGGGCATAGCAGGAGGAAGACAAAAGTAGATTTATGGCACTCATGCAAGAGGAGGACCCTGCCTGGTGTCAGGGAAAGGCTGCATCATCACCTCTTCAACCTGGAGGTTGCCTCAAGCTAGGTGTGGGGAGAACAGGGCAAAAAGTTTGAGCTAAAAACAARTGAAAGCAAATAAAACAACCCAGAAGTATAAGTAGGCCCTGAAATTCATTAAATAATTCAAAAGCAGTTATGTTTCTTACTAATTTCTGACTCATTTCTGGCAACATCCAACAGGTCCTGCTCTCCCAGCACAGATAGAGGAAGGTTCACAGCAGAGCTTTGCTGGGCCAGGTTTAGGGCAGGTCATGCCAGTCCCCTCTGCAGAGGTTTGCTGACCCAAACCGTCTGGCAGCTTCAGAGGTGCAAATCTCACTATTTCCCTGCGATACTACACGCATGCTCCCTGCATTCTGGCATGCCTGGAGGATGCAGGGATTCAGGCAGGTCACAGCATGGCTGGCAGAAGCCTTCCTGCTGCCTGYTCTTCAGATGTCCACTCTAACCCCGCTCCTCCTTTCCATGCCCAGTGTGAAGCCTCGGGATGAAAGGCAGCCCCACCAAAGTCAACACCAGAATTCCACCTGTGCAGAAGAAATTCAGCTGCTGCCTGGAGCAACCCTGGAGTGAGTCTCTTTGCACAGCCKGAGTGTCTGTGGAAAAAAAAGACTGAGCAAATACGCCATTTTTGCTATGTGTGAACCCAAACATATTGTCAAGGTGTTCTGAAACAATTCCAAAAGCCAAATGAATTCAAATATAGCAATATGTGTCTCAGCCAAAGAAAGCATCAAAGCCAGCAATAYGTACTTCAATAGCTGCAGTTTTGTCCCATGCTTTACTGGGGACATCCTGCACATTCACGGCCTGGCCAGCCGTGTGCACTGTGYAGAGACAAAGCAGGTACATAGTCCAAGCACYAGTAAAACYATTGAAATCATCGTTCTYTCCTGAACACTGAAGMCTTATTGAAATCTGCAGCTGAAACMCCAGCTCAAAGGCAGCTTTAGGGGAAGTTCATCACAACTCCTGTATTGTGGCAGTACTGTCTCTCAGTGAGTTGGTCACTCATTCCTTCACTTGCCACAGTCTCTGATGACCACAGGAAACAAATGTTTGGATTTCCATAACTCTTGTTCACGTCTCAGGTGCACTTCATTTGCTCTCATTAATAATGGAACAGGTTTGATTTGGAGAAAATTTAGCTTCTATAGCCAACTAGRTAGAGTAAGTATTAGATCTTYTTGATTGTTATTGTGAGATTTTTTYCCCCCATTAYTTTAGCTGGGAACCATTTCACATGWGTAGGGMTTTTCWTATATTTACTGGGCACCAGAAATCAATCAGAGTGTGGGAAACAAAAGTCTTGAAAGTTATTCAATATTTCAGGACCCATTGACAACRCATTCAATTTTATTCAGAAAGGGATTGGAACTTTTGCTCAGTTTGCGGCTTTGAAASAGAACAAGCCCAATTCAGTGGAACTGAAGCCTTGAGCTGGTGACAGTGCCAGATGCTCCTCCCTYGCTGCCACCCAGTCCAGCAGACCCACATAGAATGCCATCCATGYMACCACAGAAGGCTGCAGAGAAATAKAGATTTCACATCATCTATTTGGTTTTCCCACACCTAATGTTGCAAAGGGCCCTGACATGGAGGGAGTAGATAATTTTTTGTCTGTCTCTGAGAGTTTGGACCAGAACTCTTGCCCTTCTGCAATCACCCTGCTTTACAGATGGCACTCACCACCGGGGGAGAAAGAATTCACTGTCATAACTGGGGACTCCTTTCATCAGGGCTGGGTTGTATGTTGATGCTCTATTTTTTCACCTCAAGGACAACCAAACATTGTCCAGAAAAATGAACCTAATTTCAAGAAAACACAAAGACAGCRTAAGTCAGGCACAACAGACCTGAAGACATTTAGAAAGATACAAAAACTTATTTCTTTACAAGAGTGCTACAGCTTTCAGTTCTTTTTCTATTCTTTTTTGGTTCATTTCTTTGCAAGATTATTGCAGCTTTATCTTTGCTTTATAAACAATGGGAATCCAAGCTGTGGCTTGGACTACAGTAACATTTTGAGGGTCTSTAACAGGACCTGACCCCAACAAGATCATATCTTGTCCTCAAATTTCCTTTTCTGCAGAAGTTCAATTTTTTTAAACTCAGTTCCTGGTTTCTCTATTTTCTGTGTGAGGTTTCCTTTAAGGCTCAACGGTTTTCTACCTGTTGAAAGTGTACCAGATTGACTAATGGAACAAGTGTCATTATTCTGGAAAAGTATTTCCAAAGCGTGTATATTCTTGTTTGACTCGCAATGTTTCTCTCGGTGGGAGAGTTACTGTGCTTAGAAGAACATGTTATGTACCAGTTAGTCAAGTATCCTGGTGATTACATGTAGCTTTTTAAAGGAACATTGTGCCTTTTTGTGCAGTTTTGACTTGCTGAGTCGTACATTTTTGGCAGCTTGCTCCTTCTACGTTTTTTTATCCCCCAAATCACACCATTGTTTTCAAGAGTCTTAGAAAATTAGATATGAATGTTTTGATTTTATTGTTCCTGCTCAATAATTATGCACTYCTCTGTCTATTTTTGCTTTCCTCCTATTTCAAAGTGATTAACGTTCAGCAACACAAAAAGAAATCTTGCAATTACTGAAAACGCAGTTCAGGGCTAGAGTTTCCAAAGATCAAAAAAAGAATAACCCACAAAGAAAGGGAGGTTTGATTTTTACTTTCTGGCAGGCAAGACAACATGTGGAATCAAACATATAGTTAGGATCTGGCTAAGATGGTAAACCACAGCCTTCAAGAAGAAGCTGTGTGGATGTGTTCTTCCCAGTGAAAACCCAGAGTGGAATTCTTCCCAGCGTGACTGCAAGGAAACCCAGGATTCTGCTGTGCTGTTAAAGGCAGGACGCAACTTTTCAGTTTTTCCCACCGTTGCCATTTTCCGTGGATGGACAGGGATGAGTTGTGCTCCCTCACCTTCTCCATRTCCGCTGTGATTTTCTCTGCCTGCAGCTGCCCCGGGGACCCTCCCTGTCAGTGCAAGTTGGGCTCGGCAGCAGCTCCGTGCCCTGGCTCCCACCATCCCCCTTCCCAAGGAACAGCCTCGGATGTTAGAAAAGACTGCTCTGTTTGCTCTGCTTTGCCCTCCTTGGGATAAACAAGGATCCTGTACTGTGGGCAGGCTGCCCAGAAAGGCAGGCAGGCTTGGAAAATGAGACTGGGGCTTTGTCTTTAACACTTCCTAAGAAAAAAGAAAAGACGTTTTCTTTACTTTGGAGCAAATAATGGGAATGTGATAAATCGACATGARAGACCGGGCAGGGCAGTTTTACTGCAAGAAAAACTCAACGGGGAAAAGCACTAAACTCTGCCTCTTCCTTTTGTCTCCAAACACCCTTTCAGGCTAAACTCATTTATTCTGTACTAATTTTGTATTACCGAAACAGTTGTTTTGGGTTTTTTAGCTCTGGAGACTTAATTCATGTGAGGTACCCCAAGGTGTAAAGTACACCATCACAAACAAACAAAAAATGAAACAAACAAACCAAACAAACAAAATCCAAATTAATGGAAAAAAACAAACAAACAAACAAAAAAAACTACACCAAAAAACCCAAACCAAACCCAAATCCACCAAATAAAAAAAGCCTAAGCCCTGTGTTGGACTGGATGTTGCTCATTTTAAACTTTTCCATTACAGATTACTCTTGTTTTCTATACAGGCTGCATACCTGGAAGCACTTCCCTCCTTTAGGTCATGAAACACTGAGGAGTTAGTGGTATACAGCTGTAACTTAAGGGTTAGGGTAAAACCAGAGTACCCAGGAAGGTCACAGGACAAGAGCAGATGCTTCTTGAGTGACAGAGAAAAGTGTGGGGGTGTGGAGAAGGCTGGAACTTCTCCATTTGCAACAACACTGGAGAGAACACCACTGGATAAAGGCAATTATAAGAGAGAACAAAGACCAAAACTCACCAGGGGAAACTGAATGTATTTTACCTGACACATATTACATGACATATGCAGGTAGTTACAGACTTCTGAGGGTTAACTCCACACCCTGAAAGTCCCTTTTAATAACAGTAAGTATCACACGCAGATAAAATCGGCTGTGCTCCATCATTCTTTCCATCCCCCCYGGGAACAGAGTTTGAAATCTGTCTGGGCTGGCATCAATGCAGTCCAAGGCTCGTTCTGTGTTCCACATCTCCAGTCTCATCGTGCACACACCTCCCTAATGGGCTAGAATTGGCTTAATTTCATCTTGACAAAATAAAATTAAGYAAGCACAAAACCACTAAAGTTATTATAGAGAGTGACTTTTTTCATCATGTTTAACTTCATGCCATGTCAGAAGATAATCTCCAGCTAAATCCAGCCTCAATTGAAAAGAAATATGGAACTAATTCAGCTCACTATACTTGAGATCCCAACAGCAGAGCAACTAAAACTTCTAACCACGCTTTAAAAACTTCCTCTTTTCCCAGGTCATTTTAGGATGTGATAATCTGGACGATCACCCTTATAATCAATTTCAAATTCCAGGTGTAGATCATGTTAAATTAAAAAAAATAAATCTCTTTCAGAAATCTCCCATCTACCAAGGGGTTTAGATGATCTGCCTGTTGTACCACCTTCCCAATTTGTTCAAGTTTGGCACACAGAGATGGAAACCAGTTTTGTCTTCATTGCAGAACAAGATGTAAGGGTATTAAACTGACAGAAGCTGTGATTAAATTGTGATTAAGTAAATTCACATTTAGATGTAAGATCAAATACTGAGTAAGTAAAATCATTATAACCCGGTTGAATTTATTTAATTTATGCCCATTTTCATCAGCTGAGACTCTGACTAGACCTGAACTTTTCTAAGTAATCTTCAGCTATCTATCACTATCACAATTAGTAATTTGCTTTTCCAAGCATCTTGTATATTCTACATTATGCTGTGTAGGTATATATTTTACTGATGTAGCTTCAGAGTTGAATATTCCATCAATAAATGCAGTGCTTCTATCCATTCATTTATGTGGAGTTTCTCTTCAATGTTTCTTGTAACTTAAACATGAAGCAGGGATCCTGCACCAATTCTTGCTGAATCAGAGCTCAGTGCATATACTACYAATCACTTTTCTCACAACAGTGCTTAAAATAGCATCTTCAGCCCATTGTAGCTCAGTGGGAAATCTGTCAGCAAATTTCACATTTCTATTATTATAAGACCAATTTTAAAACTAGAAAAAAAATCATAGSAATGATAAAGCTCCAGGTGGAGATGGGTCAGCACTGCAAATATTTTCACAACGAAGTGCCGGAATTTCGGAGTGAATTCACTTTTAGAATGTTCATTTTATCTTGAATTGGTTTTCCACACACATTTGGTGGATTAAAATGTTGACTGACGGCAGCATTTACACTTCATTTCTTACAAAGCTGCATATGCAAGTATTCATGGCTAATGAGTTTGCATTAGCATGAGCAACTACTCTTTCTAGAAATGCTCACACATTTCTGGGTTTAGGAGAGCAGGCAAATCCCTCCCTAACGTAGGCTGTATTGAACTGTGTGTTTCCGTCTCAAAGACTTTCTCCAGGCACAGTTTTAAATTCATATATTGAAATRCAGGGCCCCAGAACTGAAGCTGTAATGAGACTGGGGAGGTGGAGACTGGGTGCCATATGACTTATTGACTAGTAAGCTTAAATAGCTGACACCATGCTATTGCCCAGAAACTTCCTAAAAACATAAACACAAGTGGTTTAAAAATTTCTAATAATACATCTTGAGAGAAATCACAAGTACTTGTACATGTGCTAAAATTAAGGAGCATCCATTATTTAGTCACTTCTGCCAAATATCACTTTAAAATCAGTCCAGTCTAGCACTTGGGGTTATTTTGTGTGTGTGTGATCATGCTGTTTTAGACCAGACTGCAGGCACACTGTATTAGAAGATTAAGTACTTCTGACATGTTCCTAAAAGAGAAAAGTGGAGAAAATTCCTCAACATCTATGAGACCTATGTATTAGCAAAGAACTGGGTAACTCTAATGCCTTGATTAGTCACTGTGCTGAAGGGAAAGTCTGATTTAAATCATAGAATCATAGAATGGTTAGGATTGGAMRGGAYATCTAGTTYCARYCATCCTGCCAYRGATARGGATGCCACCCACTAGACCAGGTTTGTCAGGGCCCCYCCAAYCTGGCCTTKAACCCTTYYAGGATGGGRCATCCACAACTTCTCTTGGCAACCTGTGCCAGTGCCTCACTATCCTYTGAATAAAGAATTTSTTCCTAGTATCTTTTCTARATSTCTCCTCTCTTAGTTTAAAAATCTTCCTGCTTATCCTGCCACTATCTGCCCATGTAAGCAATTACTATCCCTCCTTTTTTATAAGCCCCTGTAAGTATGGGAAGGCTGCGATGAGGTCATCCCAGAKCCTTCCCTTCTCCACACTGAACAATGCACACACACACCTCCTGGAATAGTTTTCTGAGCTCTGTAGCCCTGTTGCTACCACATTTTGAAGGGTGTCTTAGACTCCCTCCCAGCACAGCACAACAATGAAGTGGTCAGAGCAGTGCTGCTCAACTGACTCACTCTTGGGAAGGCAGCAGCAGACCGGACACTGCCTGAAGGAATTTTACATAATGTGGAGAGCTGGCTGACTTCAGTTGGAAACCAAAGTAAAAAATAAAATGAGACTACAATAACTGGCCGTGCCTGTGAAATTTGAAGGCTTAACCATGCATTGCAGATAYGTCATTATGAAATATGACTTCATGGTTCTTCATGGATGTGTCCCTCAGGGACCAAACACAACTCTGTATAGGTTGTTTCACATATGGRTGACTTTAAACAAACCTATAAAATCAATAACTGTTATGATAGTCAATGTAAGAAACACAGATCACGAAGAATGTATTTAAATCCTTACTATCCTCCTGGGTTTTTCTGAATTTCAATGAAAAAGACAAAAAAAGGGCAGGGGGTCTTTTACGGACAGATTTTTGGTGTAATTYTGTGTTCCAATCCTAGGAATAGATTTTTACATCATAATTTTTTGGCCCTAATGAAAAACACACATAAATTATTTTTTCAAATGCCACAGTAATTATGAACCTGAACAATGCATGCTGCTATAAAACTCACAGAGTCTCATAGGCCATAAAAAACTTCCCCTATCCATATGCTTATTCAAAGAAAATTAATTTGTAGTCTCTAGGTATTGTTTGAAAAACTGATGTCAATAAGGATGCAAGATCTAAAGATAGGAAGGATTCAGAAAGACACATCAATTAAAAAAAAAAACAAAAAAAAACCCCAATCTAACAATTCTGCCTGGACTCTGAACATTCTGCTAATAAGCAAAAGAATTGCTAACTGCTGGCTGGGTGCTGCTGACTTGTGCTCTTCCTGCTGCGTCTGCCACCATATTATTATTATTTTGCCTCAAGCATTGCTGTGGAGCTCACTTTARCTAATGATCATGCAACTAACAGTCTGTCAGCCTTAATATCTGTGGGAACAAAATGGAATTTGTCCCTACACTATTAGCCATGCTTTCTAAACACATTTCCTTTGGCCATATGTATTGAGCATTACATTTAATGCCTACTCTACTATATGCCCACTGGATATGTGAAATAAAGAAAAATTTTATGGGGCAATATGTAAAAGTCTACATAAACTTCTTTGGGCCACCCTTGAAATACAAAACCAGATAACTTAGATCATTACTCAGTTTTTGGAGCAACTGCAAGAGATGAGAAGTAGTGGGTCAGCAGACTGGCAGCCAATAACAGTGCCAATTTATTGAAAGACTCAGCTTTTGCCTGAGGTCATCTAATTACATGTATTGTAACCACAATGAGGTTTAACACAAGGACAATTAAAGCTTCCATTTTGAGGAGGTAAAAAMGTCTAACTCCAGAGTGAATCAAAGGGGAGGAGAAGTAGCTGGAGTAAAATCAGCAAGGGTTCCTGATCTGTGAGTCGCTTAAACAAGGCGGGGATTAATATCTTTAGCGATTGACACGCTAACCACCACCGCCCCCAAAGCGATGGGTACTGAGCTGTGTCGAGAGAAAAGCTGGCTGCCCTTTGGTTCCCAGAGTGAGCTGGGAAGGTTCAGAAGCCCGAGCCCTCGCTCTGCTCTCCTGCGTTTGCTACAGCGCTGCTGAGATGACCCATTTCTTATGGCAGTGAAATAATCTGTGAACTGTCAGGAAAGCATGAGAGAAGGGAACTGGGGAAAGCAAGCAGTGGATTCCTTTCAGACAAACTATTGTTGAGTCAGAGTCTGTCCCTCTAGACTATGTTTCCATTTTCCACAAATAGCTTTGCATCAAAGAAACCAGAAAGAGTGAAATAACTACATTTTGCTTTCACCACTGTTTTTCCATTTCTGAACACAATTATCACTTTCTCTCTCTCCAGTCACTTGTTCAACTGGTCAAATTTCACCTCATTAGCTAAGAAAAGCAGAAGTACTTGAGATTTACTGGCTCTTTTCAAGTGTTGAGTGACTGAGACTGGAATCTTCCCTCTTGACTTGGATTCAGAAAAGCTTGAGTTTAGGAACTCCTAAAAATACATGCAAATAGAGTGATACAAAGTTTTTGATCCTTTAGGAATCTTCACTTCCTCTAAGACATGGCTCAAGGAGTAAACACTTGATGCAAGGTAATGTAAGGCTTATTGTCTACACCTCAGCTCCGCTATTTTCCAGCAACCAAGGCTGAGCKCCTGAATCCTTAGATATTCCCATTTTGAAGCTAGTGAAAATACAGTCAATGTACTGATACCTGTTCAAGTTTTGCTGAGAGTAAGACTAACAGATTTAAATTTTCAGACTGTAGAATGTAATYGCCCAAAGTGCTCTGAAATGTTGAGTACTAAATAGGTAGGCATATTAATTCTCTAGGTCCTTTAACTARTTTCATTTCATCATATTATACTTCCTTTTACCTGCCCCAGAATCTTACAAAACACCTTACAGATGCTGCCATGTTTTGCTCAGTACCAGTTTTCCACYAAAGCCAGTTTTTACCCACAAAGAAGATTCCTAGACAACCTTTCTTTGCTCTCCTACATATATTTTRTTATATATTCTACATTATGCTGTGTAGGTATGTATTTTACTGATGTAGCTTCAGAGTTGAATATTCCATCAATAAAGGCAGTCTCATAGAGACAGGGGTGGTGTATATAAACCAACTAGAGTTCTGCATACAGTTGTTTATATCATATGCTTTAGGAAAGATRGAGATCATCTGGAAAAAGCCCAGGGAAGGCAAGAAGAGGAGTTATGAGGGAAAAATGGGGTTGTTTAGTCTAGAAAAGGGGGGATGTGAGAAGTCTTTCAATTTTTAAAACATTATTGCAAAATAACCTGAATGAATAAATTTCCATGTGACTGAAGACAGGGGGGAAAAAGCAATGGTTTATGSTACAGCATGAGAGATTTCAGATGACCTTTTGGAAAATCTTTCTAATGGTTAATGGCAGTTCAGGACTGGAGTACCCACTGGAGTACTTTACTGAAGTAGTAAGGGATAAATCCACTGCTTTTATAGGGGTCTATATGAGATTATTAACAGTTTAAATGTGTAATTCCAGGACATCCACTTCTCACCACTGAGAAAGGCAACTGCCTTCAGAATGGACCTTCTGAGGGAGAAGCACAAGCAYGTCTTCAGCACAGCAAATTGACCATTGCTGAAGAAGGCCAGGCTTTGTTTCCATTTACTGGTTCTCTGAGGCCAAATTGTGGATCCTTCACTCYTTTTCTTAAGTGGGGAAGCAATTACTCCAGCATTCAGGTGGAAGTGGCTTGCTCAGCTGGTTAGTAAACATTGCTAATTATGTTGTGGTTTTGAAGTCTTGACACTATATATTCACCCTCCACTGTGCATGAGACACCACAACAGAGGCTTGAGGAAATTAAAACAAATGAAAAGCAAGTTTTTGCTTTATAAATCATATGCAAAATCATTAGAAGAAGAATCTTCAGAAGTCCCTCTGGGTTTTCAGAGAAGTTGTCTCAAGTYAGATCTTTATCCTCAAGATTTTCATAAATATTGAAATAAGAGAAAAGCTTAATGTAATGGCAATCTTGTAGAGCACCCAGGAGTTACATTATTTGAATGCTCTCCTTGGCCTCAAACAACCTGTGTCAACTTCACAGAAGACTGATACAGTCTTTTATTCACTGAAAACGTCCTTTGTTTGAACAACACATGAGCTTACAAATTGCACCTGGAAGTAAAAACATTCAGCATCTGAACACTAGAAATCTCAGAATAGCAAAAGACATAGAAGCCAGTCCTGATGCAGTGGAAAGCAAGACAAAGCCATTTTGTCCTGGAGAAAGCTTAATTATGCACAAAATTTTTACGGCATGAAAGGCATTAATTTTAAACAGTTAATGCCAAACTAGACACAAGATTAAATATAGGGTCTTATAAATAACTGTATTTTCAATTCTATATTAACATTATAAAAATAAAATGTTTGCTAAATTGTGTCAATCTTTCTTAGTATACAAATCCAAGTGAATAACATAATATTTTCACTGGTAGCTAGGTTGTACATACACACACACTTCTATTGTAGTACAAATTACTGTTTTCATTTCCATCAATTGYCAGGATTATAAATGTTTTCACTTATTACATCCTTTTCTCTGGAAAATTGGCTGGCAGTGGTGGACATACACATTTTGACACTGAACAGAATTTGCCTTAGCTTAGAAAACAGGAAAGAATATACATTTTTTTGTATTAGGACAATAATAATATTTAAAAAATCCATTTGCATTTTAAAGGAGTGATGTGCACTGTTTMGGAAAAAGGGGAAATTTGAGTCTGTGCAATATATTTGTCTTTATGGTAACTGCTGTACAGGTAGTTATTCCAAATATAAAGAAAATGGGACTTGYAGCATAATAAGGTACTTAGAGCCCATTAGAACCTTACTCTGTTTCACAGGGTTTTTTTTAAATAAAATTTTTAAAAGGAAGCTCCTATTTGAAGTTTCAAATTTAAAACAAAAAGCACTTAGAGTTAACCATAAGTTAATGTAGGAATCTTGACTAATACTGTAAATGAGAGCTACATTTTTTCCTGCTCAGAAGGAAGTAGGTGCATTCTTTYGGACATTCTCTAGCCATCTCTCTAGTCCCTGCTATGCTCTGACTTATAATCAGCATAATTTAGAGCAATCAATATTTCCATTTTCATGACAAAATGACATCTTGTGTGCAAATGAAATCTCTCAAAGCATCTGTGTCAGCATGGCAGTAATCAAATTGCTTGGTTGCTCTGTATCACAAGCAGGGAACACATCACAGAAATAAAGAGGRGCGTTCACACGCAGGTGGAATCTGCTAGTCAGGGAATAGCCATAGTAACAAGCTTGTGTGAAACATACTCTCTTCAATTTTCTGCTTCCAGGGACCCACTTAGTTTGGTATACTTAGACGCTCAGCATCTCCACTTGTCAGTCAAGCCACCATCTGCTCCTATTCCCTGTAACCCYTTCCATGTTCCTATGTACCCCCACATATCTTCAAATCCCTTCTACTTCAAAGAGTTTGAACAACCTCTGATCCTTTCCATTTTGCTTTGAGCATGTCCCAGCTCCACATCATGCAGGCTGAGAAGTGCTGGCCTGTTCAAAGGTTATGTCTACATCATATTTTGAAGACAGATGCAAATTTGCTTCAAGCTGGTGGGAAGCAAGCCAGTKTGGATGCAGAGGCCACATGACTGCATTATCAGCATAATGCTGAGCTTGGTGCAATAAGCCTGACAGAGAAACAGAATATATTAGCTGAGCTTCAGTCAGYGCAGAACACAGGCAAAGCAAGCTTACATCTGTCTGCAATCTGTCAGGCAGCTCCATATTGTGCCTGAATCGCATAATTCCCCTTTCAGTCTTAATAGCCCACACACAAACTGAAGCAGGGACAGAAAGCCATTCTGTTTTGCTTTCTACAGATGAATTTGCTGATAGTGGGCTTCTGTCAGAAATGGCACACCTGCACGGAGCTTTACTCTGTTGTTCTGCCATTTCTATCATAGGAACCAGGTTTACATTTGCCAGAAACCTTTTATACTCCACGTCTATATTTACATTTGTTCAGTTACCAGTAAGAGATTATTTTCTGCACTGCTACCTGCCTCCACCCACCGAGAAACAGCTTGAGAGCCGCGAAACATTTATTACAAAAAAAGATTTGCAATTCTCTTTCCATTTTYGGTCTGTCCAAAAGCACAAGAGTTCTGATAAAATAAGACTCACAAAAGCACTACTTGTTTTCAGTTGTCCAGCACCGCTTAGGATGAAACCCACAGTTAGCTAGTTTGAAGCACATTAATAGAAAATAAAGAGACTTTATTAACCCTTAGGACCATTTACCCCTGGGAGATTTCACATATGACCTTTCCCAAAGTCCATTTTCAATGTTACATCTATTGAACATAACTGTTTTAGGCCAGCTGCCACACAGTCTGACCATCGAAGGMCTTTCTTTAATAAAACTTTGAAGACCCCTGGCTTGGAGTTCTCAGTGCACAGCCCTGGGCATCTCCCAGTGGATGGGCACAGGGCCTGCAGACGGGCCTGATTTGTTGGGTCTGTGGCTGGGAGGGCTGTGGGGAGTTGAAGACCACCTCTTTGAGACACACAGTGTTTGGTTGCCTTATTGCACAGCCCCACAGCCCTGCCTTTGGAGAGGCTGGTTCCTCAGTGAGGAGATGCACTGCATCATGCCTGCCTGCAGCTCCAGCAACAGGAATTCCCCTCCTTTCCCCCATGGGCTTACAGCTTCCTTTTGACTACCTCCCCTGTCAGGCTCTCCAAACSAAAAAATCCCCATCCCCTGCATTCAGAAGCAGTAGTCACTGCCCTGCCTTTCAGAGCTGCAGCCAAGGGGTCACTGCCGTGTCTCCTCTTCTACCCACCGTGGTCTCAGCTACAGCTGCCCYTGAGTTGCCATGATCTGGGAGGCCATTTAGCAGCTGTGCCACAGCTTCTTGCTTTAGCACTGTGCTGTCTCTGCTTACAACCYACCTTTCAGCCAACAAATTTTAGTAAAAAATTTCCACAGGTTACAACAGCTTCTTCCAGGTGCTGGCTCATTTACAAGAAATGGGTAACCATTGTTAATCTTAACCTTCACCAACCTTAATCACTGTTAACCCTCCCTGACTCATGCTTCAGTTCAGGGAATTCAATCCTGTCATGSTCTGATGACATTTGATTTTAAGTGCATCAATATTTTGAGCGGAGGGACCTACTTTTAAGTTAGACAGAAAGAGAGGAGGAATTAAGGTTCTTCCTGGCTAAAAGGCCAACTTTGATACACCCAGGGATCAAGGASATGAAGCCTATTTAGCTGAGGATCTCAAGGAACTGAAAGCATGAAAAGCTCCAAGTTTTTTTTTAAGTAAAAGATGAAAACAGATACAGAACACCTTTTTGTCAAGAAAAGGGATAAAAGCCATTGGAAAATAATATAGATTTCTGTGAATGAATAGGCATATGAAAAATGTGGTGAGGACTAGGCAAAGAGACACAGGGCAGGTGGATGGGAATAATCACTAGAAAAAGCTGTTTCACAACATCTCTAGTAGAGTTGAAAAGACAGACCTGCCACTCCATAGTTGATTTAGTTCATTCTGAATCTGAACTCTGATGAAACTGTCATTTTGGCAATATCTTGTAATAAGGAGTACTATATGACAGCTATGTGTTTACCCTTAAGTTTCACAATTCCCTGGTTTTAAATATATTTTGTTGCTATTGGTTTGACCACCCCTAACACTAAATCGYTGCTGCTCTGGCATTCTGTGCAGAGCTGCCATGTGAAATGTCTCACCATGTAATTGCCTCCAGTGCCCTTTCTTCCCAAGCCCATCATTACTGTTTGCCTCCCAGGTCTGCAAATCTGCCAGCAGCTCCCAAAGTTGTCTCCTAGCCACACATTTCAGTGACCTCATCTCTGCAGGCCACAGTCTCCCTCACTCTTGACATAAACTCAGATCAACAAATCCACTCCCTAAAGCACAGCTAATTATACTCCTCTACTGCCAGGAAGCTCTAGCTCATCTCAGTGAATCAAATGTGGGACAAACCTAGATCTTTGCWAACAGGTACAATCTTTATTTCTGGAGATGTCTGTGTGCATCTTCAGTTGGAGCATGAACATCCTTGGGGCTTGCTTGGGCAGCAGAATTTTGTCTCAGGCCCCCTTTCATGGTCATTGGGGGAGATTAAATTTTTTGAGTTGTAACAAAAAAGAGTGAGTTTGATTTTGTCTCCAAAGACTCTCAGTTGCTTTCAAATATAAAGGTTCAAATTCCTTTCAAAATCATTAAGCTGCATTTTCAGTGGGACAAAGATTACCTGAAGGTAAAGAAGTTATGCTGCAATAAAATAAAAAAATATGTACTCTCTTGGAGAAATAAATGGTTAAAAGATAGGACACAAAGGATAAAAGTCCTTGGAGGAAGATCACCAGTGGAGTCCCGCTGGACTGTATTACATGTTGTTATTTTAATTATCTATTATACATTATCTATTATCTATTATATATTGTGCTGTATGTATTATATGTTATATGTGATATATATTATATATTATATGATCCATGATATGTGATATATATTATACATTCTATAATTATATAATTATAGAATTATATTAATTATACTAATTATATTCTATAATTATATGTGATATATAATTATATATTCTATAATTACTATATATTCTATATTCTATATTCTATATTMTATATTATATATATTATATATATTATATATATTATATATATTATATATATTATATATATTATATATATTATATATATTATATATATTATATATTATATATTGATACAGTATATTGCCACAGGAATGCACTGATTTATCCAGTCCTAAGAGTGAACTAAGATCCAGACCTGGAAAGTGAGATGAGATGAAGGAACAAAATTTGCTGATAATAATGAGTCATTCAAAGAAGTAAATTTAAAGCCAACTGCTAAGAGCTGCAGAGGTATATCATAATGCAGAATGACTTGGAAATAAAAATGCAGCTGAGTTCAATATTGATAAATGTAAAGTCATGCACATGGGAGAAAAAAGCCCAACTATAAATATGTAATGATAGTCTCCAAAGTAGCTGTTACTACTGTGGAAAGCAATCTTGAGGTTACTATAGAGAGGTCTATGAAAATGTCAGCTCAGTGCTCAGTAGCATTTWAAAAAGCAAATTAAATATTAGGAAAGAAATTAGGACCAAACCAGAAAATAGCATGAGGTTGCTGTACAGATTTACTGTGTGCTTGCATTTGAATAGTGTGAGATGTTCTGTCCCCATCCTCCCAGCTCAAAAAAAGTGTGTGGGAGAAAAAACTAAGATGCTGCAAAATCTGGAACAGTTTTGGTGCGAGAAATGGTCAGCAAGAACCAGGAACCTTAGTGTGGGAAAAAAGAAAGCCAGGGAGGGCACATGATAAATATTTAAATAATCTGAAGTGGCCAGAAGGAAGCAGATGGGGGATTAATRTTTGCTGTCTTCCAATATAGCATCAAGTGGAATCAACAGTGATAGTTTCAAATAAAGCAAAAGGAGGTAACTTTTCAAACTACAGCTCAACTGTGTAGCTCATTGCCACAGGAGCTTGTGGGCACAAAAAGTCTCTGTGGGCTTAAAAGACTCATGTAAAGAGAATATGTTGAGAGTTCCTGGATACAGAGACTCAGAGTTTTCCAAAGATGCAGACCCTGGGAGTGTGAGAGAGAGGTCTGGCAGCRTGGCTGTGTCCTTTCTCTGTTTAGGCTTTGCATCTATTATTGCCCAGTGCTGATGAGCTTTGGTGGAGCCGCTACATAAGTTCTGGTGTTCTATGGTTGTCGCTTTAAGGGATTAAAGTAACTCCCAAAGCTCACCCTTTCCTTCTTGGAAGTGAGTGAGGCAAACTTAGCACCAATGCCTATTTTATGCTGGCATAAAATATAGTTTGGTCTAAGTCAGAAGGGAGGTGCAAGCTGTGTGACTTGGATTAATTTGGCATTCAGTGGGTGTGCGAATGATGATATACCCACCAATGGAACAGATGGTCTGGGCAACAGAAAAATAACCAGATAGCTATAAAATAAAATAAGCTCCTTCCAGGCAAGTTCTTATCTTCATTTCACCTAAATAAACCTGAAACAATTTCATTGAAAGGACCAAGCTGCTTACGTCTTTCACTTGAGGTATATCTTGTGTCTTTGCCTAATTTGGACCCTCAGAGGAATTTACTTGCTGGAAATTCATCTCCTTTCTCTAGCTTGAATTTGGTCCTTATGTTTTTAAATCTCTTGTTGAATCTCTTATACAGTGTCTATGAAGCAGTCTCTAGACTGCTCTCCAGAAAGCTGAAGTCAGTCTTACATTAATTTCTCCTCAGCCCTGTGCATCCTGGGGGTGGCATCTGGGATGAGGAAGGAGATCCTGAGGCTGATGAGGTGGGTGCCTCTGCAGGCATTGCTCGGCACCATGGACAAACAAAAACTCTGAAACTTCCTTAAACTGAGCTAAATCAATCTTGAAGTTTCTGAAAGACAGCAAAAGTATCAGTCCTTGAATAAAACTGCAACCCTTGAGTGCAGTAAAAATACATCCCTAAGAGATGCATCCATTGCCTCTCCYTTTCTTCTCTTGCCCTTTCCTCACACTCCATATAGCTCTTTGTGCTGTAGCTGTACTGGTGTAGGAGGCAGACCACACAGATAACAGCCAGTGTTGCATAAGGAATTTATCAGAAGTGTCCCCAAAATAAAAAAAAAATTAAAAAGTTGTTACATGCCCTTAAGTTATAGCAAGATAAATAATGACAACATGATAAATGGAAGTATTCAGATTTTAAAAGTTGTACTAAAATCAAGAGCTCCATGTCACAGCTTTATCCCAGAATTTTATTTTCCACATTGCTGAATAGAGTTTTCTCTATTTTGATGTAATCTGATAAACATGGTTTCTGYTATCCTCAACATGAATGTTTGTCAATAACAACTTTAAGTAATAAGAGGCTGATTAGGTTGCAGGAAAAAAGAATGAGTCATCCAGCTGAACAAAAAACACTGCATTCTTGTAAATGTATCCTGTATATCTGTATACTTAAACAAGCTGAAGATATGATGATGCTATATTGTTTCCAAGTAGAAACGGTATCSAGATCTCTGTGTGGGTAGATAGGTAGTGGGTGGATATAATAAAAACCTCTATGATGCATTGTACAGATCCCTCTGTTGTTTTCAAATATGGTTCTGAATTATTAATAYCTAAAAATGGAATTGTCCAGTTCTGCCCTTATGCATCATTGTTTACTTCAATAAGCCTAAATTTAGCAGGAAATAGTGAATATTTTATTGTGCAGCATAAATAATGAAGATTCCCAACCATWCTGGAAAGTCCCTGTTTCAGAGAGGTCAAGTGCTTAATTTTATGTTTTATTGCTGTACTCTGCTGCTGAAGTCTTCTGATTCGTGACTCAGCCTCTTGATACACTGTGTTGAACTCCTCACTTCCACAAACCAGGGGGAGCAAACAGAAGGGTCTCTGACTTTATCCTTCGTATCTAGGGCATCATTTGCCAAGCAGATGCAAACAACTACCCAAGCCCTAACTTTCACTTACCTTTTCCTTTGGGACCCAGTAGTGTAAGATGCTGAGTCTTCTGTTCATTGGTTCCTTGACTGGACTTTGCAAATCAAACCTCGTTGCCTGACCCATCTGTGTTTTCCTTTGGGTGCTGCATGGAAGGAAAAGTGTGTGCCTGTCCATGGGAGAGACCCARCACATTTTTGCTGAGCACCACAGACAATGGAGGGCTGGCTGCCTGTGCTGGGGAGGCACCTCAAAGGCAGACATGAAGTTCCTCGGGTGGTTTGYGGAGCAGGATCTGCCCAGCTTGTGAAGGTAGGTACTGATAGGAGCTGCACTGACAGAGACAACGATGATCTCCTCCAGTTCTTGTCTGTAATGCTTTTCCTCCTGTTTCTTGGCACTGGCATATGTCTGATGCCTCTCCTTCACTCCCTTTGATCTATACCTGAGTGTTTTGGAGTTATGAAAATCTGTGGTTAAGGCATAACTGGGCTGTTTCCTTGCTCCGGATCTCCAGGAAGTCCATGGCCTCTTCCAAAATCCAAGCAGGTTTCATCATCATTCAACACTAGAAAACTCAAGGAGAACATAAAAATATGGTTCATTTTGTTGTGGGCCAGCATGCAAATGTGCAGCTGGATGCAGTGGGGCTGTGCTGGGGGCAGTTAGATTTGTTGAAATCACAGAAATATCCTGGGAGARTTGCTAAGCACTGACAGCAAGCTCTGGTCTCCCCTGCAGCAAGGCAGCCTTTTGCTCCCCTCTAATGAAAAGGTATCCTTGACTAGGTGGAGGTTGTGTGGCCCTTGTCTGGCCCCAAAAGCATCCCTAAAAACACCAGCATCCCTCGACAGCTGCTGACACAGGAGCCAGTGCAGTATCTGCCCCTTTGGGAGATGCAGCCTAAACCCTCACTGCACACTCGGGGCCTCTCCCCTGTGCACACAAACTTCTACAGGGGAAAGTGCCAGCTGATACCACAAAATCATGATTTTTAAAATAAAACAGGAAGCTGAAATCGGCCTCAGACCTCAGCATGTCACTGCTCAAATTGGAATACTAAATATAGTCTGTATTTTGTGGGCCTAAGGAGATTCATCTCTATAAATAAAAGGGTTTCACCATTCATCTATTTCCTTTTCTGTATAGAGCCACATCTATTTGCTATGACTTTAGTCCCTCTTTGCTCACTGCCATGCACTCTACTAGCAAGGGATAGACAGAACCAGAGAGGACTGCAMATTTAGTAGTCTTTTTTAAAAATTGCCTGTGTGCTATTGTAGGAATAAACTGGCTGGCTCTGGTTGCAACCTCCTCTTCCCAAAACTCATGGGGCAATGCAGAGTTTGGCAACACATTTGCATAGATCTTGTGAGCATAGCTTGGGGTTTATGGGAGGTAGTGTCAGGGATAAGAATTCAACAGAAGGATAGACAAGCAGATACAAAGGCACACTGCATGTTTCTCACACATCAGTTTRTATCTTAATTCCTATCAAGACTGARTGTAGAGATAATTGAAACTTATCCATGCTAGCAGAGCTCTCCATATCATTTCCCTTCACAACTTCAGAGATATAGAGATGCCACCTTTTGATTTTCATTCCCTTGTCCTAAACACAGTATTCAAAATGGCCTACCTAAAAGTAAAAGTATTTCTTAAACAYATTTCTTAAGTGTAAAGGAATAAAACCTGATTATTTCACATTGCACCCACTTTGCATGTCCTTCCAGTGTAATGCAAATTATTAATCCTTAATTTCAATTTCCATTTATAGATCATAATAAGCAGTTTTAACATTAAAGTTAGTGCACCTGCTCTGAGTGAGATCTGCAGCTTCATCTACAGTGCAGATGAGAGTGTTCACATGTATATTTTGTGTCACAGAATCCGATGCACACAGTATAACTTCCATGGGGAAGGAATTGAAAGCAGTGCCCCAGACAGGGATTATGGAAAGGTCTCTGAGTGTGATCGTAAAGCTGGAGATTGACAGAGATAACTGGAATTGAATAGGGTATGTCATTAATACCAGAAGAGCAGGGAGCACTTGCTAACCTGGTAACAAGGCATATTATTGTGCTGAAAAAGTATGAAGCAAAACTAAATAAAACTTGTTTGAATTATCCTTTCAGAGCCTACTGAGGAATGAGTTGCCACAGAGGTAATACAGAACATGGTAAAGATATTTTACAGCAGTATATTGCAATTGCAGATTGCGAGACTATTGTTTAAAATGAAGGACTTTAAAGTCTATTCTTAGAGGTGCTGCATGAATGCTTGTCAAGTAGTACTGTGATTTAAGGCCAGCCAGCAACCAARCCCCAGGCAGCCAATCACTCACTCCCCCACCAGCTGGACTGGGGAGGAAATCAGAAGGGTAAAATCTTGAAAATTCATGGGCTGAGATAAAGACAGGTTAATAGGGAAAGCAAAAGCCATGCACACAAGCAAAGAAAAACAAGGCATTGATTCCCTGCTTCCCATGGGCAGGCAGGTGTTCAGCCATCTCCAGGAGAGCAGGGGCCTATCACGTGCAATGATTACTTGGGAAGACAAACTCCATCACTCCAAATATCCCCTTTCCCCACTTTATATTTTAAACACAATGCCATATGGCCTGGAATATCCCTTTGGCCAGYTGGGGTCACCTGTCCCAGCTGTGACTCCTCCCAATCTCCCATGCACCCCCAACATCATAACCAGAGCGGCAGCATGAAAAGCAGAATATAAGCCCTGCTCAGAAATAACAAAAACATCTCTAATATAAGCCCTGCTCAGCAATAACAAAAACATCTCTATATTACCAGCCTGTGTTCAGCACAAATCCAAAACACAGCCCTGTACTAATACAAGCAGATAAGTTTCCTAATCTACAAATAGCTTGGATGCTCTCAACTCATGTATGATACATAGTTCTGGCCTCATATAGGTTAATTACAGTGTTTGAGGGCAGATAGGAAACACTTCTTTTAATATATTATAGTAATCTTTTCTCACTCTCAGGTAATTTAGGCCTCAAATGCAAACCTGCTTTTTTGGTTAGGAATTCATTCAACTGATATTGAAGTCAATTTCAGCCTACTAATGGAGCTTGCTGATAACTTTCTTACCACTGCAACCATTCCAGCTGATGGTGGTTATCAAGGGCCTAGATTTTTCAACAATAATTCTGAGTTTTTCATGTTCTTGAAAATCTGGTGGGAGGAATAGCACAGTTTCTTGTGCATTTGTATAGAMTATAAAGACTGCAGTTAAAACTCCATTACTAAGATAAAGTGACWATTTCCATTGTGAAGATAAAGTCCATCTATCAATATCATCCTCAGGACAGAACCTCAGGCTAAGGGATGGACTCTTGCTTCCACTGAGAGCCACCTTAAATAGTATCCTCCTCTGCCTTTCAGAAGAGACATTCCTCTTGAGCCTTGCCTCCTCTGGGAAAGAAAAAAGTTAAGTACATTTACATAGATTTATACATACAAATATATGCATATTTGTTTTATTTATATATATAGAAMAGAAACAAGACCCTATTAAAAGAAAACCAAAGCCTATTAAAACAAAACATYGCTCCAAATGCACAATTGTCCCCAAGAGAGCCATGAGGCTGAGCTGTTAGTGGCAAACAGCGGATCCATCACTTCAGACTTGTGCTTGGAAATTGCTATGAAGAAAGAAAAATGAAAAGCTACATGGAGCATAGTGACGCTTTCACTGTCCATGTGCCAGAATCACCAAACRTGTAGAAGAGAACAACCTCGTAAGAATGGAGAGGCTGGCAAAACTCTGAGMTAGAGTTCCAGCCTGCCTGCAGGTTTCAGGTAACATAGTGCTGGGGAGATGACAAGGTGCTTCACCATGCTCCAGACATGTTGATTTTTTGCAGCACTCAAATTGAGGAGGAAGCAAGAGGATCACAAGATTTTGCACTCCAGCAGAGAGTCCACTYATTTCCTTCACCATCCAAGCAGCATCTCTCTATCTCTAATCAGGTCCTACATCTGCTCTTCTCCCAGTGAGAACCTGGCTGCTTAGTAAACGCCAAATTCACATCCAACCTACCTCTACTTCAACTCATGCCAACACAAATGTGCTGTGGAGGCAACCATAAGGCTGCCCCAGCTCTTTGACTGTTTTGACTGCCCTAGAGTGCTAGGTGGCTTTTTGGGGAGGTAGTGCTAGGTGACACGTGGGGGACAATATGCAGGTTTCGAGTAAAAGTTTTGGGTGGGGCTGTGGACACTTGTAGGGCATGGTTAGATGAAGCCTAAGAGGCAGAGCTGGGATAACCTGTGTGGTGCAAATGGGTTGGCATAAAAAAGTCTTCAGAGCACAGAGACTCAAAACCTGGTTAAGCTGCTTCAGTTCCTTTCCTTCAGCTTGACTGAGCTGAAGATTGGCTTAACTGAAGTCTTCTTGAGCAACTCACTACACCATGGCAAGCCTGATCCACATCCAGTTCAGGAGAAGGGATGCAAAGAACTCTGGGCTCAATCGATGTCTTTCCAGAGCGGATCAGGATAAAAGTGCAATGTTGTCCTTCCCCAAATGAATCATAAGGTTTTTTTCAATAAATGGTATGGCAAATTATCAAACAAAATTTCTAAATTCTTGCCCCATTATTTTAATGTAATCAAAGTTCAGAAGGATGAACAAACTGTCATAGCTAGACAAGAAATACTGCAGCCTGGGACCTTACTGGGGGAAGGAGGCAAAACAGCCTTTTCGTTACCTTGGTGAGCATGTTAAAATATTTCTTTACTTTCCACTGTACTGTACAGAATAAAGGTTTTACACCCAGAAATCTCCCTCTTCTTTATGCACTACCAGAATAAATCAAATAAGGGGTTGAGGTTTTTTAACAGAATTAAACACAGATCACATTTAGCTGGGATTAAGTTATGGTCCTGAAAGGGAGACCAGAAACACACAAGCATGGAGATCTGGTTGGAAGAGCCAGTCCCTGTGTCTAGAGGAAGGAAAATGACTGTGAGGGTCTGTCCTGTTTGGTGACATGTGCTGTAGAAGATAGTGGAAGGCAGAGCAGGGGAAAAGGGAGTAGAGAGGTTATGTCCTGCTTGGGAGAAGTGAAGTGTTATGTTGACTARTGTAGGGAAGGTGAGAAAATTCAGARGGGYTKTKTCTTGTTTAAAAKAATTAGGGCAAAATGACTATTCAAYAYACAGACTTGGGGTGTAAGGAATKCAAATTTATTTCTAGTACAAATTAAGCTAYTTCTCAAAGTGCAGGGTCAGACTCWWCTAACARATCAGGCTGCACTTAGACAGAGTCCTGTTCTAAAACTGGGATACCCTAGGGAAAGAACTGCAAGAACAGCACTGAGGATTTTCTTCAGGATGTAAAAGGTATGGAAGGAAATCCCTTAGAGAGAAAGTCATACCATTTTTCAAAAACTGATGAATGTGGAAGTTGTTTAGGCAGATGCTACTTTTATGCTTGTTGTCTAAGTGTTAAATCCTGTAACTGCAAAATAGTAGCACCTCCTCAGATAATTAAATAAAAAAACAACATGCTGTTTCTCAAATTCTAAAGCCRAAGGGCTGTGTAGGCATGTTCCCAGTATCTCTGGTTTTGGAAAGGCAGCCCTTATTAGCGTGGCTACCTGGATGTTGAAAGGCCTTGAGCTAGCTGGGGCACAGCAGGGTGACAGTTGGGCAATATGTTGTGAGGATTTGGCAGCTTTGTTACATGAGAAAATAATACTGGATATTCATGCAGGCTATTGCTAAGCTTTTTAAAGCAATACACAGAGTAATAAATAATTGAAACCGCTTAAAGGAATGGGAGGGTAAATTCRCTGTAATCAAGGGACACATGGTGCAAAATAAGACAGGATCCTGAACTCCATTAAGAACAGGCGTATGACTATTCTTAATGACTAAGTGGTATCTTAACCAAAGGCAATGCCAGCCTATGGACAGGTGTGTTACACTCACTGAACAGCCTAYAGATGCTTAAGCAATTTTTAAATGTGTGACTCATCTGCCGTTCTTTTCTGTGTCAGACCAATGGAGAGACAAAGAGAATATCCAGAGGCCACAGAAGACACAGAGTCAGATCCCAGATTTTAAACAGTCTTTAACTTGAAATGATGTTCTATCTCATGACATGCTGAATATGGAGTGACACCAGGGAAATGATCCTCAGASTTGAAGTTTCAACAACAGCTCATGTAAAGTGAGTAAGCAAAGCTGAAATGCTCTATTAGTACTATAGCTGACAAAACAACAGAAAAATCTTTCCCTCTTTGCTATGCATGCTRTAACTAAAACATTAACTGACTAATGGCACTACTCTTGAAAAATTATTACATTATTATTATTTTCCAGGAGGATGTTCACTCTCTTCCACTCAGGAGAGAAGAGTTTTGATGCAGTAAGTTAAAATCTTTTCTATTAAGTATGGAAATTACCTGAATATATTTCACCTAGCTTTTTCTTGAAAATAGGAGTTGAGTAACAATTACATAAATAAAATATTATACTGTGGTTAAATTGCTAATTCATGTAAGCGTTAAATTACATTATTCTTCTGCCCCTTTTCTTGGGAAAAAAAAGAGAGGGTAAACATATTGTTACCTACTCTGGATTGAAAAATTTGCTGATATTTGCTTCGCTTGGAAAAGCGAAAGAATTAGAGGAGAGATCTTTTTAACAATATTAAATGAAGCACATAAGATTTCCTGAGAGCTGTTTCAGATAGATCCAAAAAACCCTATAGCACATACCATTATCACTTTAATCTACCTCTCAAATAAACTGTCAATCCCACACACTATCCWAACTTCCCATACCATCTGGCAGGAAGTTTATACAGAACCTGAAAAAATTCCCCAGATTCCAGTCTGGATGGACCCAACAGTGTGATTTGTGAGGCTGATCTATCTAAGCAACACATTTGAATACTTGTCCCACGGATAGCCAAATTTCTAAGCCCTTGGAAAAGACTTTCATTTTTTATAGATAGAAAAGAAAAGGTATGCATCGGAATATTTATCTCAGTGCTAGGAATCTGAACATTTATAAACTGCATATTGACAGAAAAAGAGAGGTTGAAGTCTGGCCCGGCTGGAAGAGATCCAGCAAAATCTATTCTACAATACTTGCTTAGATTAGAAGAACAAATAACTTYAGTAATTTTATCAATATGAACTATTGCAGTGTGTGCATGCTTTACAATCAAGCAATAACAATGAGAACATTCTACAWTCAAATAGCTGCATAATATCCTATAGCAAAGCCTCAGTAACTCTGCTGAACATGATATGAGTTCCAGTCAGAAATATGAGTTACCAGCAAAAGACATCTCACTCAGGGAGCTGACACTACACCAATATGGTGAAGTGATATAGACTCAGGATTAGTCCTTTGGCTTTTCTGTAGCTGCTGGAGATGTAAAAATATGGGAAGGCCTTCAATTCCACAAGTGCCAAGCACACACTACTCAATAATTTGACTGTGCAGGGAAAGCCTTTTAAAATGGCTTCATGGTTCAAAGAAAATACACTCTGACTGTGAATTGCACACTTCTAATCACAGTTTCCTAATTTCACATAAAAATAACTTCTGTGCAATAACAGCAATGGGAAAACTACCTGGGTGAAAAGGATAATGCATAATGCATTTGAATTTCATYGATTCACAGCCCCTGACACTAGCTAAATCACTGTTTAAGTAGGAATGTAGTATCTTCATCAAATAGAATCACGGAATCATAGAATGATTTGGGGTGGAAAGGAGCTTGAAGTTCATCTGGCTCTAACTTCCCTGCCATGGGCAGGGACAACTTCCACAGACCAGGCTGCTCAAAGTCCCATTGAACATGGCCTTGAAAACTGCCCGTGATGGGCATCAGGCAACTTCTCTGGGAAACCTGTTCCAGTCCTTCACTGTCCTCAAAATAAGGAATTCTTTCTAACACCCAACATAAGTTTCCCCTTTCAATTTGAACCCATTACTGCCCATCCTATCACTGCAGTTCCTGATGGAGAGTCCCTCTCCAACTTCCTTGTGGGCCCTCTTCAGACACTGGAAGGCTATGAGGTCTCCATTCTCTTCTCCAGACTGAAGAGCCCCAACTTTCTCAGCCTGTCTTCACAGGGGAGTTGCACTAATGCCGTTATCAACTTTGTGGCCCTGCTCTGGATTCGCTCTATCAGTTCCAAGTTTTTCTTATGCTGAGGGCACCAGGGATGGATGCTCTACTACAGGTGAGGTATGGAGAGAGCGTAGACAGGGGACAAAATCATCCCCCTTGATCTGCTGAGCACACTGTTTTTGATGCAGCCCAGGACACACATATAAAACAAAATCTACGTATTATTTTTTATATTTATACACACACACGCACACATATATGAAATRTATACACACACATAAAAAAAAATTAAAAGTCAGTATTGCTCAAGTCCAAGTATTTTCTTTTTCTCTCTCTAAAGAAATGAAACACAAGGTTTGGTCAAACCATGAATCTGCTGGAACCTTCATGTCCTGACATAACTGAGATTCAGGGGAGTTGCTTCTGGGGGCCTGAAATAAATGTTTTCTGGATTAGCCCAAATAAGAAATGAAGAAACACTGTGAGAAAACTGTTGTTATCACAATGTTTCTAGTCCACATTTGAATACAAAACATATTCACRTGCATTTAAAAAGTATTTTTCAATRGTATTACCATCCAGTTCTGGAAATTCTAATATGCAAYAACTCACAGCTGTATTAAAGCTACGGGTGCTCATTAAATAATAATGAAATCTGAAGTGCTGGGAAAATTTTGAAACTTMTACTCTCTGAAACAAAGTCTATGTCACTTTTAAGACCTTTTTGGGTTAATGCAACCAGTGCTCTTCATTGCACAATTACCCTGGGTAATCTGTATSTGTGCCTAACCAAAACCCAGATATTCTCCCACCACCATGTATATATTGTGACAACACTTAAATTACAGATGACTGAGATAAAATGACTGGGACTTTTTATRCTGACACCCTGTGTGTTATTTGCCTAGCCAAGTTTGTCCCCTGTGAGGAAACATATGCATCCTCAGAGGCACATACTGGAGAACAGTAGGAAGAACATTGGAGGATTATTTGCATTCAAATAATTTTGCCTCAAGCTTCAATACAAAATCTGTGATTTGCAGMCCAATTTAAAGAAAATCCCACTCTCTCATCTGTCTAAGTTAATTTAACAGCCCTCCTGCTTTGAAGTTCAGAAAGACTTTTTAAATGAGGATAAAAGTAAAATGCTTGGGATAAAACTCATATAAGTGCTCCAATTAAYAGGCCAGTTACGACACACCTAAAACCTGTTTCTCCACTGGTGGCAAAGCAGAAACATCACTAAACCACACCACTGATTTCACCTGGGGAGATTTGTGTGTGTGACCTGCTAGAACTGATAGAATTGTACATTGAGAATACTTAAAAAAACCTCCACGGATACCCAAATACACAAATCAAAGGCAAACACAGTCACATCAASAGCAAAAAAGGAACTGAATTGTACTGAGTGAAAAAGCAGACAAAAATGTTTTTAATTGCATCATTTAATTATTCACTGCRATTCCCTCAAACTGTGTTATTATCATTAACTAATTTTTCTATTGCAGCTCTCCATTTGTAGATATCTATTAGTATTTCCAGTTTGCAAATAAGAGATGCGGGTTTTGAATCTAGCCCAAAGACAACTAAAGCCAGCAAAAGACTTCCGTCTGAGCTTGGAGGACAAGCTATGTGATATGCTCTGCAAGACAGAGAGAGGATCTATCCATCTTTTTTGTACACCTTCAGACTAAACAAAAACACTGTGCTTCCAGCTATCATAGGTTCAATTTTTTTTTGTCTGCAACAGAAAAGTACAAAGGGTCCTACTTCTTTGACAAAATGCCAGCTAGGCAAACCAATGAGGCAATGCCACAAGCTACCACTTCTATTACTAAAAAATTACATGAAAACCTAAAAAGAGTCTTTGACTAATATTGAACAACAAGGTTCAGAATTCCTTTACTTGAATTTTATCATCTTTCCACCTAATCGTGGCTGTACGCACTTAAGACAATAGAAGGATAGGAAAGCACCAGCTCAGGTGACTGACTGAACCAAACTGCACATTTTCCCAGTGCTAGCTGATTTATTAAACCAGCCAATACATTCTCAGCATTGAGCAAAAGCTTTATGCAAGAAATAGCTTTAGAAAAATCACTGAAGGATCTATTAGCTGTAACACAATGGGTTAAAATTACATGCAATGATTGCTACATTCATTACCGTAACTTAACATCTCCAGGAAAAGAACAGAAAATAGGAGTCTGAAAGAAAATGGAAGCAGATTTGGGTTCATAAAGAGTTTTGTCTTTTGCAATGAAGGTTAAAAGGAAGTCTTGAAAAGAATGGAGTGAAGAAGGCTGATGCCTTTCAAGCTGTCCAAACAGCTCATGATTTTTACTGCTGCCAGTAAATTAAACATTGTCATAATTATATTTCTGTTTTCCTGTAGAATTRGGATACAAAGGATCTGCTGCCATTGCAAACATTCCCGAAGAGTTCGGAAATTGCCAAAAAGGAAGAAGTGCTGAGAAGTTCAAAATTGTTCATGTAAGAGGAGTATACTAAACATAGAGTGCATGAATTAAGAATTCCATATAAAGCTTCTCCCAGTGACCAACTATTTGTCTTCYTTTTGTCCTTTCTATGAAAAACATGAGGAATTACTTACAGAAGAGGGAATACTGGTACTTGCATCCAAAATATTTGCTGATTTGGTGGCATCTGCAGAGCCCGCTATTATTTTGTAACCTGTTTCAAAATCTTGACATTACTGATCAGCGTCAGGGTTACCACCAGCTCCTATTGACTCACTAATCATAAGCATATTACCCAACTGATTTTTATCACCATGCTGTGCCACAGAAGAATCCAAGTCTGAAATAGCAATGAGTAATTTTTTCAGCTAGATCTTTTCCTTCTGGGAAGCAATCCTTTGTAGTTTTATGCATATCAAAGCTTCATGTATTTAAAAAAAAACCTCAAAAAACCCAGGCATAAAGAATTTAGGCTGTCAGTGATGTATGTTCAGACAGTACATGAAATAGTTTTCCCCACTTTTAATATGCAGTAGGAAATTTTTTCAATGGCTGGTGGACACAGCTTATACAAATCTTTGCTTAGCTAACACCTTAAAGCACAAGTTGTTCTGCGACAGTACAAACACAGGCAGAGATAGTGCTTTCAAAGGTTGTAATAGGCTGAATATAAAAAAATGCATAGTATTGATTCATCTTCATTCTCTCAACTGTTCCACTCTTAATGATGCTATTTACAAGGCAAATTACTTTTTGTGCTCCTTGCTTAACCTGGGCTCTGGCTGTTAAATTAGATTTTTATTGTTTGTAAATCATTGTTAACCTATTTCTACAGAACTGGCAGAAATTCTAGGTTATAATCTGTAGCTCTAACCCTAACTAACACTTTTCTAGAGAAGCACCTTATTAATTTTTTTAATAACCATCCTTCATCTCTCAGACTGCAGTTTTACAGCTTTAATGCCCCAAAAAGCAGATGCCACTGCTGCTGCAGTGACTGGAAGGATGCTGAAGGAGAATTTGGTGGATTCCAGTCGAAAAGAAATGTTGTTTTTTTTTCCAAAATCCAGCTAAGGTATGTGGGAAGAGTGGTATTATTCTCTCCACAATACTAGAATTTATTTGCTTAGCTTTACCTTACCTCTCTTTTTACCCTGCCTGATTTTGATTTTGGTGAAACAGTCAGATCACCTAGTAAYGACTTAGGAGCAGGCAGCAAGGCACATGATAATTGTGTCTCCTCAGAGGGAATTTCACCTTACACCAGGAAATAAACACTACTAATAACTTCAGTATATAGAAATGGCTCCCCTTCTCTCCTCCTTACCCATCCTTGTCCTTTTCAAGGAGTCTGTGTTGTTTTTTTAGAATATTTATCTCAGTAGCAGAGCCTCAGTGCTTTTGCCGTCAGAGTATGTGCGCTGCTACCACGTGGTGCCGGGCTAATGCTGTGCAGTCAATTATGCAGTATCYGGGCAGAGAAGCAATCGCAGCGCGTATGAACGTGACGTTAAAGTAATCACCTGATGTCTCAGCCCGATCWTTACCTCTGCTGCTAGTGGAGAAGGGTCTCTAAAGCACAGTCTCTTGCCCTTTTTTTTTCTTCTCTGTCTCCTTCCTAGTTTTGTAATAAAATACTTGCTTTATGTTAAGCAAAAATGCAGTCAGGCATATAGAAAGGAGGGAGGGTGTTAATAATATTCTGCTTTATCAATCAGGAGAGCTCTCGTTTTTCGTACACTGATATTTAATACAGCAGACGAAAGACAAGCACAATTATAGACACTCATTCCAAGACAGGGCTTGGCTATTTTTCTCTCCTTTAGGAGGGCAAGAAAAACAGTTTACCATACATGGATTAAAACCATCTCAAGCTGCCAGTCATACCTTTTTAACGTGCATCACCATRGGGTGTTCACAAAATCAATATGATATGATACACTTTCACGACTGCATTTACATTTTTAATTTAGGAATTTGAAAAATTATTCCTCACACTGTTTTCATAACTCTGGTACCACAGCATTACACATTTTTTTCTTGAGAGGGATGTGAAATATTTTAAAACGACAAAACACAAAACCTGTGTTAAATACCCGAGTTAATTCCTCTGCCTCCACTCCTAACATTTACAATCTCTCTCTTCTGTTATTTATGCACAGCTCCTCAGCTCTCACTCTCACGGTYGGAAACCTGGATGTTCAAGCTGCAAAGAAAAGGTTATCACTTCAATTCATTCGTGGGCAAATTGCTCAAACTCAGCTGTCAATCAACARTCCACTCCAGCATCTGAGGTGATTTGTATCTATCATGGGTGTTTACTCGACAGATTCTCACAAGCAAACTGGAGCAGAGAAAATGTGTCTAATGATAACATCATGCCGACAACACATTTTTCTGCAGATAACATTTGCATTATGTGTTTACTGTTTGCAGAGCATCTGGAAGACTTCAAATGAAGAGGAAGATATGTTTCTTTTTCTGAGCACATAGTCCAAAAAAAAA
>NW_026623270.1:3336033-3339277 GCF_030028575.1 Malurus melanocephalus | reverse complement strand
AAAAAAAAAAAAACCCAAAAAACCAACAAAACCCAAACATGACTCCATAGGAAAGCACTTCAGATGAGGAAGCCTAGATATGACTTTGCCTTTTTTTCCTTCTCCCTTTCTACATTTTCCATTTCTTTTCATCCTACTCCCTTGCCTTTCTGGCCCCTGCTTTTTTAATCCCTGTTATTCTGGRAAAAAAATAACTAAAGGAAGAGAAAAGCAGATGCATTCACACCTTATTCCCATAGTTTCAGCTATTTTATGAATTTTGAATATGAATAGAGATTGAAACTAATCAACAGATGGTTGGAAACATGAATATTCATTAATTCTGAAATCGTTTATTACTTTGCCAGGTACTGTTTGGATGTAAAGAATGTATGTGTAGTCTAATCTCCACTTTTGGGAAAGAAAGCTTGCATTTTTTAGCTGTCCCACGCCTGATGAAGTGGACATTTTGGACAATAAGCTCTGATACAGAGTGTATCATTTGAAAAGGGAAAAAAAAAACAAAAAAAAAAAACTAAAACCTGACAGATATCTGCACGAATTTCTAAGGCACTCTGCTTGAAAATCAGCCATCCCAAAACTTCAATTTGATATTATAAAATATTTTAGTGTTACTGTAAACAAAATATTAATTTTTATTTGCTACTACACAATCCAAAGAAAAGCTGAGGCACTCACAACAATGAACCAGTAAAGAAATGTGAAATTAAGTATATGTAGTTATGAATCTTTGGTTTACCCTTAGGCAGACATTGATGTCTAGCAGCATTCTGTTTTATATAAGTAATAAGCTGCTGCCACCTTCTGAAAAAAGCTCAGCATGACTACAAATGCCATCTTTCTCACAAGGCAAGAGAAATAACATACACATTCTGAGCCAAGAAAATTAGGCAACAAAACAAGTTCTGCTCCAGCATCAATACAAAAAAAAATCTGCTGCACTTGGAAATTCTTGCTCAAGAAGAGAATCTGAGGGTGGTGTCAACACTTCCAAGCAAAAATGTAAACATGTTATCCTTATCCCAACTTAGGAAGACATTTTGATATCCTACTAACCTTCAAAGTGGTAAATGTGACACTGRAGCAAGACAACAGGACTGTGATCTCCCTTTAGCCATATCCTTCGTCRCCTTTTAAATGCTCACCTACTTGAAGAGTCTACTCTCCTTGGAGATACCTTCAAACCATGGCTTCCTCATCATAAAACAATAGAAAGTGATAATTTTTCTCGGTGTTTTCTGTGAGAACTTGCTGCTTCAGTGCCACCACCACTGACAGCCAGGCACCACCTTTCTGGCAGAGCTGGATACCACGACGATGGTGGGATGAGTGGTCCTCTGTGCCCTGTATATGGCCCCCACTAACACTGCTGTGTGCTGATCCAGATCTGGGAGCTTCTGCTCAGAGTCGTTCCAAATCTTTGATGACTCAGAGAAGTGATGACCTGGTGCATTTTTCCCTCTGCCAACTTCACAAACTGCATAAATGTGAGCTTTATTTTGGCTTACATTTGGGAGCCAAATGTAGCATCAGAGGCTACAACAGCAGTATCAAACCAGTGTCACCAGCGCCACCTCTAGCAAAATCAGTGCCTCTGTTATGAATTAATTGATCATCTCTCCAAAATACTCCTAAAAAATAAAATTGTGGCATTTTAGCCYGATTTTCAAAGCCGATGAGGATGATATCATCTCACTGTCTAGCTGCTCCATCTTCCTATAATCTTTGAATGTATTGATCAGTTTCAACTAAAATGGATGGGAAATTGAAAATCTCAAGAATATAATTTATAGAAATTTAGAAAACCCATAGAGCACATAGCCAGAGAAAATCAATCTTCAACAGCTGACAGGCTAACGTGCTTCAATGCATCACTGAGCTAAAGTCCTGTGATTTGGGTGAAGAGGAGAAATCACAATCCAAACTACAAGCTGCATGTCAATTTGCTGGGCAACACCCAAGGCTCCACAATGGCAGAATACTAGAGTGGATTTTGGAGGCAATTCTAAATTATACTGGAAACAAGGCCTAAAACAAGCAAAAAATATGAAAGGTACAAAGATGTCTTAAAACCATTCCTAATATATCTTTTATTTTGATACATATTGKAAGCATCCTGCCATAATGACATTTTTGATGCAGCTATTAAGCTTTTTCCAGTAATTCAGGAAATGTATGAGTCTGTGATTAAAGATGGTTGGAAGAATAAACCAAATGAAAATGAGAACACAAAGTTATCACTTGACCTGTTATAACACCCCTTTGTACGCAGCTCAAAATCCATCATCACCTTTATATATTTACTGGCAAGCTTATGTTTCTCAGCACTGGTAGACAGGTCTCAATGTGCCACTCCAGCACTTTGAGGCTCCATACATCTGATKAAAAGTAACAAAACAGTTGTTTTGKAGGATTGCTGATTTTCAGGGATAATACTGTTATTAATCTGTTTGGCAGGATCAGCCTTAATTTCATGATAAAACAGAAGTTGTGACAGATGTAAAACTGATTAATTTAATTGGAAGCATTTCTTTGAAACTCATTCAGCAAAGACTATAAAATCTTGCACGGGGAGTTCTTCACGACTGTTTTTGGTGGTTAAGACCCCATCCAGGATTTTTTTGCTAGAAGTCAAGAGGTCACAGCTTTGTGCATTTCGTTATTGACTACTGGGCTTTTCTTTTTTAAAAAAAAAAATCTTAGCAGAAATGCCATGCCTGGGATGGAGTCCTGCACAATTTCTTTTTAGCTGCTTAGTTTGTTTGCTTGCTTGCTTGTCTGTTTCCTCAGGCTCACAGAACTGCCAGCAGTTTCACTGACCCCTGCCCGACCCCGATTATTTACAGGCATCATCTTCCCATGGGGAGTCATAGAACTGTGAAATCACAGGATGTTCATGGCTTCCACAGAATGGAAGGGACCTTAACGATCGTCTAATCCAAATCCCCCTTCCATGGGCAGRAACACCTTCAACTAGACSRGGATCTGCAAGGCCTTGCCAATTTGGCCTTGAACACTTCCAGGAATGGGGCAYCCACAGCTTCTCTGGGGCATCCACAGCTTCTCTGGGCAGCYTTTTTCAGTGTCTCATCACCCTCACAGTAAAGAATTTCTTTCTGATACACAGCCTAAGATTCCCCTCTTTCCGTTTGACCCGGTTATCCCTTCTCCTATCACGGCGGCTCCCGCCGGAGAGTCCCAGCGCGGGGCGGTCCCGGGGCGGGGCCCGCCGGAGCTGTTCGGG
>NW_026623270.1:3330205-3335864 GCF_030028575.1 Malurus melanocephalus | reverse complement strand
GCCGGGCGGGCGCTGCGCGGCGCCGCTGCCCGACCTGCGCTCGCAGATCTCGGGCGTGGAGACGCTGCTGGAGGAGTTCCGCCGGCAGCTGCAGCAGGAGGAGCCGGGACCGCCGGCGACGGCGGGCGGCGGAGGGGGCGGCGGGGAGCGGTGCGGCGGAAGCGGCGGCTTCTCCGCCAGGCCCGACTCCATCATCCGCACCAAGGACTCCATCGCGGCCGGCGCCACCTTCCTGCGGGCGCCSGGCGCCGTGTCGGGCTGGCGGCAGTGCCTGGACGCCTGCTGCGCCGAGCCGCGCTGCACGCTGGCCGTGGTGCAGGGGCCCGCCCGCCCGCGGGGCACGGCGGCGGAGCCGGGCTGCTACCTCTTCGACTGCACGCACCGCGGCCGCCCCGTCTGCCGCTTCGCCCCGCACCGCGGCTACAGCTCCTACAGCCGCCGCACCGCCGGTGTCGCCCCGCCGCCCACGGGTAAGCGGCTTGCGCGGGGGAAGGCGGCGGGAGATGGCGGCGCTCGGCGCGGGGGYGGCAGGGCCGCGGAGCCGCCGCCGGCGGGGAACGGGCGCCCTCCGTGCCRCTGCCTCGGTGCCGGCAGCCCACTCCCGGGATCGTGAGGCGTCGGCGAGGGGAGGACGGGGCGAGCATTCGGACCATTCGGCGGGGTCCCCTGCTCCGGGAGAGGCGGCCCGGCCGTGTCCGAGGGAAGCTTACCAACGTGTATAAATACCTGAAGGGGAGGGGGGTGCCAAGAGGATGTTTCCAGGCTCTTCTTGRTGGTGCCCAGCAACAGSATAAGAGGCAACAGRGAGAAACTGATGCACAGGAAGTTCCACCTGAGCATGAGGAAGAGATTTTTTACTGTGCGGGTAACCATGCACTGGAACAGATTGCCCGGAGAGGGTGTAGAGTCTCCCTSYCTGGAGATACTCAAGAACCATCTGGATGCAAACCTTTGCCATGTGCTCTGTGAYGATCTTGCTTGAGCAGGGAGGTTGGACCAGATAACCCACTGTGGTCCCTTCTGACTTGACCGATTCTGTAAGGGTGTGAGGGCTTTGGGGGTGTTGGAGCTTGGGGAAGCCCATCCTTCAACACCTCTGCCTGTGCAGAGCCCCTCGGTGGCATTGTGCCAGTCTGGTGGCTGGGAGCCGGACAGTGGAATGTGCATRTTCACCAGCCCTGCACTCCCAGAAAAGTCCCGGCTTTTTGGGAACTGTGTGTATTGGGCACGTTGGAAAGCATGAAGTGCTGGTCCCAGCTATGCCAGAACCTGGTGCATAGCCTGAGAGCAAGCGCACACCCTTGTTCTTGGGGGCACTGTCCAAATGTTATTGCCTAAGACRGCTTCTTTTTCACTTAATTCAAGATTTTTCCTGCTTAAGAACTCGAGAGCTAGACTGAAGAAGACAAAGATACCTCACCAATAGTCCAGAGGCAGCATGGACATTCTCCATAAGCACCTCTGGAAAGTAGGCCACTTCAAAAGCAGCAGTCTGTTCAAAYCTAAAGCATATTTAAGAACAACATAATCCAGAGCAAGCAGCTGTAGATGAAAACAGATCTGGATTTCTAAATTTGGAGTCTGTTTCCTAGCACCTGATTCAAAGAATTTACTTGCCTTCCCCCACCTCCTGTTGTTCAGCAGTCTCATCTTGACTAATTTTGACTTAATTTCATTACATCTGTGGACAATACTTACCCAAATGTCATCAGCATCATMCTTAGCGATAGATCTCATCTGAAGTAAATTAGTCACTGCATGCAACCAGAAGAAGACCCGGTGTTGGTGTGGATGAAAACTGTGCCCACATGTGCCTGCTGTTACTGCTTCCTTGACAGGGGAGACCTCAGGCTCGTGGTTCATCCAGTCCTGCAGGTTTCATGAGAATATCAATGGGAATCCCCTGAGAAATACGAGAGAGAAGGAGTTTGATTTGTTAGAGGCATTATGATGCCTGAATATTTTTTTCAAAGTGTATGGGAAGCTCTCCTATAGAGGGCTATAGGAGGGATCTTAGGGCAATACAGATGAGACAAGCTTAAGGTTCCAGAAAAACTCAAGGTATGATTTTGACATTTTCAACAGGAGAAGTATTAGTTCCGCAGCATTATTTATGTAGCAACTTTGGGGTAGTTGTGTTTCATAAGCCTGTATGARCTTGCATGATAGAAGGCTTAAGATGAGATTTTACACCAAAGTCAAACAGAATTAGATATCATTTTGAACTGCCTTAATTCTGTTAAAATCTGGATCTAATGTAGAGTGCAATTAGGGCACAATATAAATAATACTGTTGTACAAATGATACTCTATCTATTAGAAATCTTGACTTTCTTGAATTCCTTGAGTTCTTGAATTTTGGAGTTCTTAAATGCTTTGCCATTTTGGCAGATTTTATGACTATTAGCACAGGGCTTGCAAGGCAATTTCAATTCCTAGTCTGCAAATTGCTCTGTGTCCTGTTGGTTTTATTTAAAAGTCTGCTTTGTGYGTGATGGTGGTATCGGAAACAAAGGATTATCATTTCTTAAGGCAATTACACTGGAGCTGCAGCAAAGCCACAAAGGAGAATGAACTTTTATTCAAACATCTGTCAGCTGTGACATAGACCAGGAGAAATAACACTGAATTATTTTGCTCTGATGCTTTGTTGCCGCTGCATTCTTGAATTGCATTGAAAAWATTGTCTGGACAACAGGATGATGAAGGCACATCTCTTCCCTTCTGTCACCCCATGAATGGATTTAGGAAAATTAGGAAAAAACTTCTGATTTCAAGATTTTCTTCCTTGAGGGGATCACATTTTAGCTTTCCCTTTTTTTTTTTTTTTTTCTTTCAGAGTACTTTGGTGTTGAGTCTTCAGCTGTTTTCTGTATGATAATATTAAACCAGTATTTATCCATAGATGTGATCCTCATGATTCCAAAATATTTTTGAGCATTAGGATACAGTTATCTCTAAGATCACTAGTGGTGAACAATGGGAGGATTCAACATCGAGGTAAACGAATACCAAACACATTCAGGAGCTGGCAGTGAAATAACCTTTTATAACAAAGCCTTCATTCAGACAACTAGCTGGAAACTTCATTATTGACAGGACAAGACTGTATAAAGGATGGAGGAAGCAGAATAAATAAAAAGYAGAATTAAAAAAGCTTGTTGTGTCCCCCAACAGAGAAAAAGGTGATGAACCCCTTTTTCTAGAAAGTAGCCAGCTCTGGCATCTTGGGGTGTTAACCTGGTATATCAGCTCCACACCACTTACCTACAAGTTAAAAACAGAAGTTAAGGGATGCTTTCTGAGCTATATTTTTCTGTTGACCTGATAGTGCTGTTGGCACTGTTGACCTGATAGTGACCTGTTGGCTGATAGTGCTTTACTCCTGTGAGTGGTGGTTGTAAGTGGCTCCTGACTATGCCTCCTGGGTTTTTTATGCTGATTTCTTATTCCCCAGATTTGGAGGTGTTTCACTCCCTAAAGGTCCTGTATTCCATTGCTTAAAACTATGCTGTGGAAAAAGAATCTTCAGCTTAGTAGGCTGTCTCCTCCCATGCCATATGCCTCTATCAGGCCACATTTTCCTTTTTGCCATGGATTTGCCTTCCTGAAGGTGATCTGATGGCTTASAAGCAAAGGGTGGTGCCTCCATCCTTTGGGACCAGAGGTCTGTGTGGTCCCTCACTCATCGTGAACAAAGGGCTGGCATGAATTTTTGTGACTGACTCAACRTGAAACAGTCYTTCCTTYACAGCTGATGCTTCTGGAGTATGARGTTGGTCCAGGAACAGTRTCCTTATTGCYTAGGGGAAGYGGGGCTTGTCTCTGCCCCTGCAGGGCATTGATCAAGTAATTTAAATCAGACAGGTGRCATGAAACCCGTTTCCAAGGTAGAAGCAGAAGACTGGGTAGTGCTGTTTGAGACCCAGCTCAGCCCCTCTTTGACACTTATTTGTAGAACAAACAATTGTGTGAAGATTTTATATAAGTCATTTATACAAATAAAAGTTACCCTAGCAGCATAATGATGGTSTCCGTTAACATTGAGTTTGGCGGGTTTTTTTGCACCTAGATGTTGGTTTTTAAAAAAAGTTGGATTTGAGAAGTGAGTATATACAAATTAGAAGAAGCTTCCTGCACCAACTGTATGAACAAGAGCTGTTTCAGACTTTCTAATATTAGACCCTGCTTTCAGTTGTTTTTTGTTTTCTCTAAATTTAGGCAAAATTTTCTATGCCTTACCTACTACTGACAAAAAGAAGAAATAAGAATTTTGCTGTTCAGTCAGATAAACAGATGTCCCACTGCTCCCATGAGCTTCATACTTTTGAGCAAGTTCTTGATACCAYTGAAGAGCACATGCAAGGAAGATTSCCTACACTGGTGGGAAAGCACCTTTCCTTGTACAGCTTTGCCCACACSGAGTGAAGTTACAACCTTGTGTTAAGTAATTGCTTTTCTGAGCATAACATCAATATCCTTTGCAGAGTATCCTTTGCAGAGGCTGAGGAGCAGAGAGCACCCTGGCAMTTTAGGTTGCCCAGAGGAGTGAAACTTGAGTGGGGAACTGCAGGAAGATACAATCTTTTGGCTAAAGTTGTAGAATACTGACTTACAGAACCAGATTTTATCCCYTTCTCTTCCCTGCACTGCATAAAGATTACAGAACAAATGACTAACTACTTCTGACAGGCTGTCACTTAGCAGATCATTTCTTTAGTTAGTTTAATCTGAAAACTTGCAGTTTGATTGGCAAAAATACTTAGTACTCACAATTTTAATCAATAAGGATTGTACTTGGAATATAGCAAAATGCTAAAAATCCTAAATATTCTGAAAATCAACCTTTGGATGTCTTAAATGAGGCACTTAAAATTGGTGGTATTTTCTGATGATTTTTAATCATCATATACACTGCTTCATCAGTGTGCCAGTTTATGCTAAATAAGTCTTTCATTTTTAATGATGTATTATAATTAGAGACAAGAAGCCTATTAAATTATGCAGAGCACTGTGAAAGGTATAAAAAWGGTGCTGTAACTGCCATCTGTATATAAGTCATATTTAAACCTATTTTCCTTAGTTCAGATCAAAAAAGTACACCATTGCTAACAATCATGTTTGTTGTATTGCTGAAATATCCAGGTATTAATAAGTTAGAGAGGTCATCTATGCTATGTGCTTCTAGKGTAGCTGTTAATTCCTGAAGACATCATTGATTATAGGACAATTAACTAAAATTGAAGCAGATACTWCTTTGCTTAACAAAATTTGCACTAAGAACATGTCTCTCTTTCAGGAAGTGGCAYGGTGGTGAAACAATACCTTAACCAAGTAAAAAGTGTGTTTAATACAAATAATTACTCAGCCTCCCCTGATAAATAACTCATCTTCTCTTTTTTATTGAAGAAGAAGAATACGATGAGCCTCCACAGTGTAAGGCAGGACAAGATATTGTGCTGCAGTCACCCGTGGACTGGGTGCTTTTGGATGGCCGAGAAAGCGCCGATGACCATGGAATTGTGCACTATGAGTGGACACTGGTGCAGGGCGACTCATCGGTTGAAATGCAGGTACRTGTGCAGTCCCACACGTGGCTTTCCAGATGGTTGTGTTCAAGTTTAAAATGCACAGCTAAAAGTATTAAATACATTCAAAT